>NW_019524395.1:26336-28226 GCF_002814215.2 Seriola lalandi dorsalis | reverse complement strand
ATCGAGTAAAAACAAGATATGCGGGTAAGAAGGCAGATAAAGAGCTACTCCACCCTAGTCAGGGAACAGCTTATCAACCGAGGGGTTAAAATGAGGTTACATGAGCGCACACATGTGATGGTATATATTTCTCCCATTAAAACAAAAACAAAAATAATCACAATAAAATTTTCCACGACAACCTTTACTAAAGTCGTGTTTTGTATGAGGTCTTCATATCCACACTGTGTCTGTTTATTTGTTCCAACTATTTTAAATACTAATTAAATTAAGGAAAATAAGATGCACTGCCATGGATCCATGTTGCACTAATACAACTGCTGCTATCACTATTAATACTTTGTGTTGTGCTGATTTTTGTGCTTTATTTAAGTTCAGTAAATGAAATGTCGAGCCAGTATTTTTCAAACTGGGTTTATATTGTTGTGAACTTTGACCCAAAGCCAGTTACTGATCAGTAGCATCTCTTCAGATGGTCCCGTGAGAACAAAAATAAAGAAAATGATAATAAATAAATAAAAAGATATTTGTCTGCGGTTAAGTCTTAATGTTTACAGCCACATTGTGCTCCATTCAAACCGGCTTCATTCCAGAAAAAGCCTCCAAAAAGGCACAAAGACATGAAGATGAACAAAATGAGAAAACACCAGTGGTTCCATCAGTTTGGTCAAACCCACAGTGTAGCATCTTCCCAAATGTAAAATTGCAATTTAGCCTCTTGGCTCCCACAAAGTAGCTTATAATCAGGTTTGAATCCATTTACACACAAACCATAAATCAGCACAGTGCTTCAGATGACACCGTGTTAAAGGGCCGCTGTAAATACTGAGTGACGTAATCGCATCAAGCTAGCATGTCTGTCGCTACCAGCCACTAGCTTGAATCAGAGGAAACAGATGAAGGGACTTACAGTTTATCCTGGGCAGTGATACTGAAGGACACAGAGATCAAACTTCACCTGGCCAGCACACGGCCCAGGTGATCCAGGGGTCCTTCGTAGATTCACCCCGGCTGAGCTCTGTACCAGGTGCCTAATAATCCTCCTGACTTAAAGTCTGGTAAACACACGAGAAGCTTCCACCTGTCTCTGATGTAATTTTTTTTGCTAATTAAAATACATACAAATGATCGTTCCACTGAGTCCAGAGAACTGCAGTCATTAAAAGCAGATTCCTAACGCTTCATTCAGACCACCTTCACGATGTCCCATTGTGTGTGAGCTCACAGTGACGCTTGCCAGGTCATTAAGAAAACGTAGCTGCGTCCAGGCCGGCCTGCAGGTTGAGCTCATTAGCTTTGCAAAGCGATAGACAATCACATTTGATTAAAAGGGCGATAAAAGAAAAAAAAAAAGACACTGCTCACATTCATTTAGTCAAATAACAGCTCTGAGAGTTGGTTGGAGTTGGACGTGTTTAAAAGTTGTTTTTCCTGTGTAGTGCTGTTGTGTGCTCTCTGTACAGTACTGCTGGCGATTACAGCGCTGCGATCTATTGGTTGTTGCCCAAATCTGCAGCAACAAAACCCAAGTTGTAAAGAAAAGCAGCTTTTCTTTGAAGCTATACATAATAGAGTGTCCCTCTGTGCTAACATGTGACTCATTCTCTCTGTCTTCACTCAGTTGGTTGATAGCCATCCTGGCCCAGGCCAACCCCCTGTTTGGCCCTCAGCTGAAGAATGAAACTATATGGTACCTGCGCTACTTCTGGGAATAAACAAGGTCAGTTTGTCAGAACAACATTTAAAGGCACAGCCTCCTCTCGAAGGAGTCACTGGCTTGTCTGGCAGTTTAATCTGAATCCAGATCCACTGTTAACCACTACACATCTTCAATCATGTAAACATGTAATGCAGTTCTGTAAGTAGCATCATCCTTCGAGTTTAAAGGTC
>NW_019524395.1:25366-26316 GCF_002814215.2 Seriola lalandi dorsalis | reverse complement strand
CATATAGTGTAAAGGTGTGTGTCCATGTGTAGTGTGATTATAGATCAGCTCTAGCTTCTATATTAATACTGTGAAAGTATCAAAGCCTCAGTCCACAGAGAAATGCACACAGCCTGTATTCAGAAACTGAGCCTTAAAACCAGCCGTCAGGACTTCTGGAACTTTGTGATGTCACAACAAAGCAGTCACCAAGCCCCGCCCACCTGGACCCACCATCCAAACCTTGCAGGATTTGGTTTCTCTGAGTGTTTTTACCTGAAATCTGCTTTATTTTTATGAGATCACTCAGAAAACAGAGGAGGAGAGGAGGCTCTGAGCCTCTCTTGTGATTGGCTCACTGACCTGTTGTTACTAGAGCTGCAGAGAGAAGCCTGAAATCAATGTGTGTAAAAACAGGAACTGCATTTCAAGCATTTTATTTTGAAACATTAAATTAAATGTAATTAATTAACTCCAGTAATCAAAAAACTTTGATTTTATTGAATAAACAAAACAAACTTTCCACAATGTTTATCATATATAAATGAGATTCTTCAGTTATGTATCTTCAGAGACCTTTTGGCACATCTCAATGCTTATTGTTGTTTTACTGCTATTTTGTGTTAATAAAGATTCAATTTAAATGCACAAAACCACTAGAATGAGCAAAAGGAGGCTGAACAGTGAGACAGAGAATCGATAGAAAATGTGAACCGCCGTGTCTTTGTGTGTTTCCTCCTCTGCCGGCTGCTCGGCACCAACAGGTTCTTCTCCTTCACTATTCGCCTGTTGGCAAATTAAAAACCACTCCATTTTTCTTCTCTCTCAGAAAGCACTGAGAAAAAAAACCTGTAAAATCCCCACCACTGAGCTGCCTGCGGTGACAGGAGTGGCATTCAGGCGTGAATATTTATCAACTCCACAACAAAAATGAGCTCGATGAAATGTGAAAAAAAAAAGGAAAAGGGGGT
>NW_019524395.1:23841-25166 GCF_002814215.2 Seriola lalandi dorsalis | reverse complement strand
GGGGTGGTGGGGGGAGTGGGGGGGCACTTTAATGTGTTTTCAGAGGCATGTTTGCTTCTCTGAACTGAGCTGTTTCCAATCTCGCTTTGATCCTCGCTGTCAAACAGTTGTGATTAGAACTAATGTTCCTGATGCAGAAATGATTCAGTGTCTTTGTGTTTCTCCCTCCAGGACCGAGTCATGTGATGCCTCCTCCCTTCATCCCCGTCCCCTGGTTTGCTGGACTCCATTTCAACGTAACTCCTAACCATTGAACACACACACACACACACACACACACACACACACACACACACACACACACACGCTTCCGATCAGCAGAACTGGTGGAGCATTTCTTCTGTTCATCAGGTTTCTTTTCCACCTTTAGGAATAATGTAGAGTATGTGCAGGTGAAGGTGTAGAGTTTATCGGGACACTTGTTGTGTTGTGTGTTTTGTGAAATGCAGGACGCAGGATTTGTGAGAAAATCAAATACGAAGAAAACACTGACTGTTTTTTTTGTTTCTGTCTGTTGATGAAAAAACCAGGACATCATCTGTTAGGTGTAGATATTAATCGTCCATCTCTGAAATGTGCAATCCTGAAATACTTTAGTTCACTCTGTGTTTGTTTACGTTTTTTTTTTGGTTGTTGTGTTGCTGCCATCAGGGAACATTAATTTTCGGTGTGTTTGTATTTATTTTGGCCGGCGGACACTGATGTAAGCCCCTTGTAATTACCTCGGTGTCCGCGCGGTCTTGTTATATAACTGTTATTATCTGTGATGTAATGGTGTGTGTGTGTGTGCGTGTGCGTGTGCGCGTGCGAGTGCGAGAGAGAGTGTGTGTGCGCGTGCGAGAGAGAGTGTGTGTGTGTGCGTGTGTGTGTGAAGAGTTCATTACTGTGAGTGTTTGGACCGCGGCCATGAGAATCTCCCAAATCTGTAGAAGTGAAGAGCGATTCCCTCCACTTTAGACCACTTCAGCCTGAAACTCCCTCCCACATTCCCCTCATGCTCGACACCGCGGAGGTCCTCGTTGCCATGGTGATCTCATCGCCCAATTCAGTCCTGCTCCACTCGACCCCTTTTGATAAAATCCTGCCCATTCTACGTGTGTGTACAGATGCACTGTAGGCTGAGCTGTGGGGGGACACAGCTTTTTTGGATGGATAGATTTATAGATTTGGTTTTAACGTCCATGATTTTAAGCATTTTCTCTCCCCCCCCCCCCCCAATGTCAGCCTTTCGGTTACACCAAAATCCTCATTTAAACTTCGCCTAATGAATTCTTTTGGGGTTTTGCAGTTCTTCAAGGCACAGTGACACCCCCCCCCCCTCGACC
>NW_019524395.1:19488-22516 GCF_002814215.2 Seriola lalandi dorsalis | reverse complement strand
ACTATGTACCCACAAACCTTGTGTTTTTGGGTTTGTTTCCTGCCGTTGGTTTCTCTTACATTCCCGATCTCACTCATGATGAAACGTGCAACGATCAGCCTCTAAAAGGACAGAGTCACATTTTCACCGTCCAACATGAAAACGCTTGTTTTTCTTCTCCCTCTCTGATGAATCTGTCCGGTCCCTTTTGACAACTGGCTGCTGTTTGTCTCTTAAATAATCCTGGCGACATAGATGGAAATGGGGATTTTATTTTAGTGTGATAAGAGTCACCATGGTAACAAAAATCTACTAAATCACACATCTAATTGTTGGTGGAGATGAGTTCCTATATGTGACCTTGTGATAGTGTGAAGTAAATGCTTCTGTGTGAGTGGCATTGTAAGTGAAACACCCAATAAAAAGAAACTATATGTCTCTGATGCTCTCTGTTGATATTATTAACGTTCCTCTTGAGCGCACACTGATGTACACACTACACACTACACACTCCACACTACACACTACACACTACACACTACACACTACACACTACACACTCCTGTTTGAATGGAAACATTATGAGTGAAAAGCCTTTTGATTAGAGGATCCAGATTCTCTGCAGGACTCTGCAGGTTTCACAAATACCTAAACGTCACCCTTTTACCCTCATGCAAGTTTATTCTTATCTCACAAGGATACAACAACACACACACACACACACACACACACACACACACATCATATCAAACACTATTTCTCTTTCTCGTATATAATTTTTCTTTTATGTATTCCAGTATAAGGACATATCTTTTATATTGATCTTGTATATATATATATATATGTATATGTATATTTTTATCTTTATAACTTCTTTGCCGAGGAGCAACTGGAACCTAATTCCCCCTGGGGATCAATAAGGTATTGTGATTGTGATTGTGATTTATCCGAGGTATTCAGAGGGTTTATAGGAGGGACGTTATACCCAGAGTTCTGTGGGTTTGTGCAAAACAGAAAAAGACAGCTGATGCATGACGTGTCAACACCTCTGTCGCGTCTTGTTGTGCTTCCTGTGAAAGGGCGGCGCCCCCGGTGAGGGACTGTGGCAGTTTTGAACAAGTTACCTTGGCAATCAAGGACAAGGTTGATTCCCTTCACTCACGCAAAAAGATCCTCACACAGTCGCAGGGAGGCAGGCGTGCACGATTCGCACGCCATCATTCGGCTCACATCATCCATGAGGCATTTTCGCCGGGAGAGGATGCAACAGAAACAGCCAAGCCTGGATACTTCCTGTCTGATACTGAAGAGGTGAGAAACCAAGAAGCTGTTCCCTCTAAAGTCTCTCTGTCATTGGAGGAGCTGCAAAGTGAGAGACTGAAAACCAAAAAAAAGGTAAGGTGCATTTACCTGCTGATTTGCTCTTAAAGGCTCAAAACTTATTGTTGTGTTCCTGCACTGAAGCAAGTTTCATCCAGAATGAGATCAAGGTGGAAAAAGCAGAAATATGTTATAAGATTTTACCTGACCGGCACACGACTGATCGATTGCATCACAGGGTTGATAGATCATCATACAGACGGACGGCTCCATTACTCTAATGTTTAAGAGCAACGACGCCAGTTTACATTCACCCTCATAAAGGATCCATAAATGGTTTGTTGTTAATTCAGTTAACACTTTAGAAATCATAAATAAACAGTTATAAACAAGTTTTTCATACAGTGATGCAGGATCACTATTTGGCAAGATCAAGTTAAAGCTTCCTTAGCCTTACTAATGACTTACTCACTTTTTATTAACGAGTTACTAGTATTTATAGCTGGTAAAAGGGAGTCTTATAGCAACTCATTAATAAATGATGATGTGTTATAGTCTTTACAATAAGGCTCCTTTTTACCGGTTATTAATGGTAGTAAGTCGTCAGCAAAACTAATGAGTAATGAGCATTAACTTGATCTTGCCAAATAGTGAGCCTGCATCAATGTATTAAACTGGGTTATAACTTGCTTATAACTGATAATTTATTATTTATTAAGTATTAACAACTGAATTAATTAATTATAAACCAGAGGTGGTACCAGATTAATAATAACACTTTAGGTTCCAGTTCCAGTCCGACCTGCGCCACCTACAGGCAAACAAAGTAATAGCTGCTGCAGCTTTGACACTTCCCGCCACCCGCAGACGATTCATTTAGTTTTTCTTTCATTTATTTAAACCTGGAGGATCGTGGATCATTTGAAATGATGTCGATCTTCGCAGAAATACACAAAGCTCAAATTCAAAATTCAGATACTCAGTGAAAACATTGAGGTGAAGTGGTTTGAACTGTCCAGGGTGAGCGAGCGTGTTGAACTTCAGAGCGTCTTGTACATAGTTCCATGTGGTTCAGATAAAACCCACGAGACTTGAAGCACAAGAGAGTCAGTAGAGCGAGTTAGGTCGGGTCCTGTGGTCCGGTCCAGTCCAGTATAGACGTTACACAGAACGTCCAATAAGGGCGTCATGGATGAAAAGGTGGAGGTGTTTATTATCACGCCTCTGTGCCAGAGAGGACCAACCAACAATGAGCGTTAAGTGGCCGGTTTGCCTCTTCAGACCTGCTGCTCCGATGGTCCAACAGCTTCAGAAACCTCCCGCCGCCCCCACACCTTCCCAAAAACCAATTACCCAGCATTCACACCCACCTCACACTGCCAGCGGCCAGCTGTGCGGGGGTGAGAAAGGAGAGGGGGGGCTTGAACTTCTCTTTGTGGCTCTTGTTTTTCACTTTATCTTTTTTTTTTTTTGGTGTGTGTGTGTGTGTGTGTGTGTGCGTGTGTGTGTGTGTGTGTGCGTGTGTGAACAGCAGTGATAACACTGTCGGCTGTCATCAGGTTTTAAACAGTTTTGTGGCTTTTCATTCTGCTTTTGTTTGTCCATTTGGAACAACTACACAAAACTGTTATCTGCGTTTTATAATCTATATTTTAAACAATAAACCTGCAGAACAAGGGTTTTGTAAACATGAGCATATTTTCTACTGAATTCCAGATCTGCAGCAGAT
>NW_019524395.1:4760-19180 GCF_002814215.2 Seriola lalandi dorsalis | reverse complement strand
TGGACTGAGGCTTTGATACTTTCACAGTATTAATATAGAAGCTAGAGCTGATCTATAATCACACTACACATGGACACAGACCTTTACACTGGAGGAGCTTTAAAGGTTTAAAGGAAAAGAAAATAGCTGTTGAATGAAGAGGACAAAGAAATGTAAACAGGTCAAGTTCCTGGAACATAAAGTGAATCCTGGTTCAGAGACATTTCAACAGGGAAATCACAATCACTAATGTTTTTTTTTTTTTTAAAGCTGCTGTTTTGTGTTTCATAACCACAACCTCCATCTTGTTGTAATGCAGCTCTCACCCATGGGTGGCAGCACTGAGTCACTGCAGCTAGGCACAACGAGGAAGATAAGAAATAACACAACATCTTGAATTTCACGCACCTCTGTTATGGCTTTAATGGAAATCACCCAGACTCATTAAGAGTGAGTGGATTTTTAAAATGAGTTTACACTCACCTGTTGTTGACGTTATTCCTCCTGATAGGTCACTGAGATGTTTACCTTTCCTTCAGCGAGTTCACATATTAAACATTGATTGATTGTGAGCTTCTGAACACCAAATGGCCTAAATGGTGTCAGGTCATGCATGTCACATGACCCTTGGCATTAATTATGATTTTAACGAGGTCTAAACCATGGCTGTTTGGTTTTAACAATTGAATTAAATAAATGTTTAAGCACATCCAGGAATCCCAGAATAAAGTTTGGGAACAGAATAATGAAACAACATGTTGCATGAATATTTATGAATATTTATTGTTGTGGAAAAATGTATTAGTAATGTACCAGTACGCTCAGCACAAATAGATTATGTTACTGCTATTAGTCTCCTCTGCCGTCCTCCTACATTACCATAGAAGAGGACAAACATCTATAATTCACCGCTGGCGGCGCAGCGCTGCAGTCTCCCTATGGATGCTGATTAATGAGCGAACAGCCCATTAAGTCAATGTGACATTTTGAAAAAGCCGCAGTGCTCTCGTGTGACTGATTGACCAACGGTGATTTATACAACCGTCTGATCACGACTGAGAGAGAAAGATAAAGTTACAGTCATTAAGCTTTACACTTACTAAAAGCTGTGGTGTTGTCCTTTAAGTATCACGTACGCAAGCCGTGGCCTACATTTCTCTTTAAACAGATGAATGCCAAATTAATACACATTATTTAAGGGCACAGACACACACACACACACACACACACACACACACACACACACACAGCCTACAGGCCTACACATATGGGCTGTGAGTGACAGACACAGATAAACACCACAAACACCCCTCGGCTTATCCTCTGTAATATTCATAAAATGTGGCTCATGCGCCATGACAACCTGCTTTCATCTGAGAGTACATTAAGATTTAACAATCTTTATGCAAACAGCTATATGAGCTGGCCTAAATAACACTGGCGGTGCTATAGACGGCTGTGTCTTTTCATCACAAGAGAGCAGCTGTAAGCCTGTTGATGCATAATTTAGTCTTTAGTCTTTATGCTGCCAGAAACAATTTTGAGAGCAATTTTTTTTTTGGAAGGTTAATACCTGATGATATCAATAGTTTATTAAAAAAAAACCCGATAATAATATATTTTCCAATATTTTTGATAATGATCTTTTGAACGTAGGAATATGTAACAGTGATTTTACACAGTAAACTTGAAGTATAACAACTAGGCGTGGGCAGTGTGGAGAAAATCATCACTGTTTATGTAATTTTCCATTTCAGTGTTGATGTATGCTGCGATACAGTCATTATTTTCTCTGGAAAATCAATGGAGTAACTGTTGGATGAGATAATCAGACAGGAATGGATGTTTTAAATAAAAATAAACAACGCAAGTGGTTTAACACATTTCTAAATGACCTAAAATATCTTTTTCCAATTCTACTTACAACATATTTTCTGATACTGATGTATGGTGATAAGCTAAAATCAGCTATTGATTGTGTTCTGATATAGATAATTATATTATTATGATAAATATATTAAAATTCTGCATTTCTCATTCACACATACACACAGTTGCCAGTTTATTAGGTACACAACAGTCTAACACAGCAACCCTGCAATGAAACCAAACTTAATGAAGTTATAATGTTCAGTTTTTGTTGACACTGTAAAAAGGTGGTGATTGAACTTTAAGGTCAGTGTTTGAGGGTTAGTATTAAGTAGAGGTTGTTGTGTTTAAACTCTATGTTTATCAATGAGGGCACAGACTCATCGCTTTTATTTATTTTATTTAAAGTAAACCGCTGGGCTCCTGGATCCTCAGAGAGCTTAGGGAGCAGTTGTGTAACGGCTGCTGAGTTGTAGTGAGTCCGCTGTGGAGGCCTCCTGCCCGGGGTCTGCTCCTCTGTTCAACCCGTTGGTATGGAGGGGAATCGGCTCCAGCGGGGCTCAGCTCTGAAGCAGCCCGGAGCCCAGCTGGGGTCAGTGGGTTCACAGACTCAGTCCTCCCGGTGTCCTTAAAGACGGGTCGTGTGACCCCGCCCCTCTGACGACCGCCGTGTCGTAGAAACAAACCATATCCGTTTTCACTGGTTTCAAGAGCAGTCAATTTATCAACTGTGAACTACCACAAACCGGAAATGTGGTAGTATGCCTTTCATAATAAAAGCTGTCCTCTCTCTTTGGGAGATAACATCTGATGACTTTCTAAATGTATTTTATGTATGTTGTAAAATACAGTTATCAAATAAAATAGGTACCTATCATCTTTGAACTGTAAACAGGATACTGTGTTTTCAGTTTCATATGAAAACTACATGTTTGTTGTGACATCTGTTTGAAACATGAAGTTAGATACTTATAGTTAGATAAGTATTTCATGCTCAAAATCTGTGTTGTGATGTTTTTGGAATTTCCTGTAGCAGCTTATAATTTAAAAACATTTGCTAAAGTCCCACTTAAAACTTGATTTAGCTTCATGCTAAAACTGTTGTATGATTTTTTTTTGTTTTGTTTGTTTTATTTGCTTTAAAAAATGTTCTGTCATTTATTTTATTTTGTTTTGTTTTGCATTGTTTTGTGGACTGTATAACTTCATCTATTTGCGTGATTTCATGGAGGGCTGCTGCTCTCGTTTTCTTACTATATGCACTGATTTCAATTGAGCTGATGTGCACTGCATTGATTTTGTATGCACTTGATACATGTCATTTTATAGATTACCTAATCTATCAATGGCAAGGGCCTGGTGTTGGAAATTAGTTTCATCTATATACTCATGTAAAGTACACTAGACATCGCCTCTGCAACTGTCTGTACTTGTCCCTTACTACTGTGTGTTGAATTAGTATCATTATTGTTATTATTTTCCTTTTGGAATAATGATAATAATAATACTTTCCTATTCTGTATGTTTTTTGCTTTATGTTTTATTTATGTAATATTTTCTTATCTTACATGCTATTTTATATTTTGTCATGTATGATGTATTATTGCTTTGAGCACATTGACTTTACGCCTGCCGTATGAAATGTGCTATATAAATAAAACTGGCTTGACTTGACCAATAATTAAAAATAAAAAAAATCATCTCTATTCCAAATTTAATTCCAGAAATATAGTATATAGTATAATATAGTTTTAATTAAAAGTTAATTCATTTATTAATTTAAAAAATTGATTTGGTATGTGTGAACGGTAAAATAAATACCCAATTCAAATTTTAATTTGGATATTCACCATGGCAGTGAGCCTCAACGCTACTTTTATTTTGAAACCCCCGACCGGAAGCTTGTCGCGCTACTCTCGCAGGAATTGACGCTCGGTCTACGGGATTATTCGTGAACTTCAGTTCCCCCCAATCCGCCGATGAGAGCTGCAACTGTTTTTACAGCTGACACACTTCCCATTTCGATCAGGTCAGTCACTCACAACTGCTTTCTCCATCTTTACGGTTCCGACGAACCCAGAAATATGTAGCTAACCACTGCGTAAACAACAACAACAACAACAACACTGGTAGTACAACAACAACAACAACAACAACAAACAAACAAACAAACAAACAACAAAGAGGACCCGTAGCCAACACATCCAGCCGCGGGGATCCACACCCTCCACATATCCGTGCGTGTGTTTGTGTCTCCGGCCACTGAAAGTGGGTTTAAACCGCGGAGCCGGAGCAGAAACTGCGCTCCGGTCTTGTTTTGAAAAGCCGTGCGGACGGCACCACGTCCTACGCGGAGGGGCTCCGCTGCTCACGCCGGTCAAAGTTCATTAATAAAGGAATCAGCTTCAGGGGAAAGAGAGAGGGAGAGAGAGAGAGAGATGGCTGCTTTTATTCTCCCACCCTCTCATCTCCAAAACGGTAGGCTTCTTCTTCTGCACCAATGGAGGGGAGGGAGAGACATGAGGAGGAGGTGGAGGAGGAGGAGGAGGAGGAGGGGGGTGTTCAACAGTCCTACAACCATCTTTTCTGTCCCGTTTGTCCGCCATATAGAGCAGCTCGGTACTACAGTAAACTAACTTCCTGCATGTGGCTGTAGGTTAAACGGGATTTCTGGGCTGCGCGGCCGCTGCTGTAATGTCCACGCGGGCTCCTCTTCCCCTCTCCGCGGATGGTGCGTAATAATAATATCATCTGGAGAGGCCGAGGCCGACATTTTACCCCGGTCCGGAGGAGCCTTAACTCCGAGGGGACATCCGTGGACGCGCGGATAAGGTAAAAAAAAAAAGCCCCATCTCGCCGCTTTCTGCCCCGCGAGCGAATAAAACGCGCATTTGCGTCAAGTTTGACGACCGAGAAGTTACTGACAAATATTTAAAACCACAGACGGAACAATTTTATGTTGTCTTTTAACGGTCTACTGTGATAAAAAATGGCTACTTTCACCTGGATTTACAGACAGTAGCATGTACGGCACAGAACTACACTTGACCTGGAATATTTTAAATGCATCATATCCAAAGATTAACTGGAGATATGAGTTTTAGGAAGAGGAAACTGTATCCTTAACATTTATATTTTATAAATAGAGTCTAATTATATTTTAAACCCCTTTCCCTACACATTATACATCTATCCTACTTATGTGTCCCATATTCTTACGCATATTTAATCAGTGTTTTTTTTGTCTTTAATGGCCCAGCATAGTTCTATGGTAATAAACCTTCCTCTCATACCGAGTACAACTTGCCTGGGCCTGTAACATTACCACCACCAATCGGCAGCAGCACCTGCAGGTGGACAAACAGCAGCCAAACTTGTTCGGTGATTTATTCTTCGCCTCAACTTTAATATTTAAGAGAAGAAGTCCGAGGCGGCGGAGACAGAAAACAGGCTTTACACCTGCACGCAGCCGGAGCCGTTAAACGCTGAAGCCGATCCACATGCTCAGAAATCGGCCGTATTAACAATTAATATTGGACATCCGGTGGCAGTGCCAGCTGCGCCCCATTTTTATTGTTGTCTGTGCGCTGAAAGGATCCCTGTTGTCTCGGCTGGATACTCCGCGACGCGTGGTGGCTTTTTTTGGTAGGAATTTCTGCTTAAATTTAAAAAAAAAAAAATTAAATTAAATAGAATAAAAAAATAAAAATGCATGAAATGAAATGTGAATGTGCAGTGTGAAATAAGAAGGAAGGGGTCTGGATGTGGAAGTGCGGCTCCTCGGCTCGCCGTGCCATGCGGGACACACACTGCTGGCTGCCACCATGGCACCTTCCTCTCCTCCCTGCCCTGGCTCTGTCTGTGCTGCTGCTGCTGCTGGATCCAGCTGTGCGGACACGCAGCACCGTCATGCCCCATTAGTTCTGTTGCACTGATCGGTTCATCGGCAGATAAGACAGCTTTTCTCTCTATTTTTTTCGCGGGGAGAGTTGTGGACGCGCACCGGATGGACAGGGAGCGAGACGAGGCGAGGGGCGGCAGACGGGGCCACTTTGGCTCTCCATCGTTAACGGGAAGCGGAGCTCCAAGGACACGGAGAGGAGAGACAGGGGGCGCATCCAGGTCGTTCACGGTGTTTGTGCCTTTGTTTTTTTCTTTGCCGTGATTCAAGTTCTTTTATTTAATTAGAGGAGAGAGGGAGATTTCCCAGGCGAGACGGAGCTTTGTCAGCCGCC
Source organism: Seriola lalandi dorsalis (assembly GCF_002814215.2). NCBI lineage: Eukaryota > Metazoa > Chordata > Actinopteri > Carangiformes > Carangidae > Seriola > Seriola lalandi. The sequence continues at coordinate 13,097 of NW_019524395.1, read as the reverse complement.
CAGATTTTTGGAGCTTTAATTTGGCAAATTGGCTTCCCAGACAGACCGACAGCCAGACCGTCTCTCCTCCCATGCTCCCCCGTCTCCTCCTCGCTGTTCTCGGCCATAGTCTCCTCCATCACAGCCTTTTTTTTAATGGACTCTTGCCTAATTCACTTTTTCTCTCGTCTCTCTCTCGTGCGTAACCTCCATCCATCCATTACCAGCTGTCCTCTGTCATACTGCAAGGTTTCTTTTTTCTAAAGAGGCCTCCAGCTGCTGAAGGTTCATTGTCTGGTCAGACTGCTCATGCTCTAAATTTACCTCATGGTTCACTATCACAATGACTTTGCTTCCACTCTGGCACATGGAGAGGAACGGTGCGTTGTAATCAGATATAGTAATCCTATAATGCTTTTATTTTGAAATTTACTATATAAAAACTACATTTCTGGGGAAAGTAGTGATGGCACATGGGATAGAGACAACATAAGGTTGTTAAACACTACAAACACACCAGAGCACTAAAGATAAAGTATAATAACTCACTTTTTTGAATACTTTTTACCCCTTAATACCCCAGAGTCATATTCCTACCCCCAAAAGCTTTGTGATACCCTGTTGGGATGTAATAGATGTGAACCAATGAGTTGATTCACTGATTTCTTGCTGGACAGAAAAACAATCTGCAGCCATCGTGATTAACGATTAATTATTTAAGTCGTTTTTTAAGCAAGAATGCTTCACATTTCCTCACGCCGGCGGCTCGTTTGTGACGGTCTGCTGCATCTCTTTGTCTTGAGTGATGATAAAATTGAGTTTATTTGTATTTTAGGCCGTTTGGTTGGAAGAAAAACAAGCTGTTTAAAAGACATCATCTTGGACTTAAGGAAATTATGAATGGCATTATATTAATATAATTATTGTGGTGCAGGCACGGCTCAGCATCCTTTGAATACCCTGCTCCTAGTTGCATAACGGTTTGTTGCTAGGATAAGAGGTCATTTTCATTTTTGCATCCTCACAGTCTTCAGGGTAACTGCTCCAGTGCATCACTTACACACCAACACCAGAGTTGGTTGTAAGTGTTTTGGCGACACATGGCCGCAAATCACAAGCGGTTGTGAGGCTGAGACGACGTTTAAACCTCGCGTGTCTAAGGAACTGCACAAACTGGCTCTGCATGAACCGTAATCTTAGCACACTGTGAGTGTTAGCATACATGTTTGCTCCGTCACTTATGTATCTGGTGTAGTTGTTACATAAGCAGCAGTTGTGTTGGCATCTGCTGTGGCTGCGCAGCCGTGTTCACACAGAACCAGCGGCTCAACGTAAAGCCGATGGTTATTGGTGGTTATTGACCCACAGTGGTTTTGAGATGAGGCAATTTCCTCTTTGTTTCCCCAGTTGCCTGACAGTGAACTCTGCCTGTGAGTGTGTGTGTGCGTGCGTGTGTGTGTGTTTATGAGCGAGGAGACCTTTGGACCGAGCCTTATGTTGAACCAACACACAATATAAATGATTGCAGGGTTGCTCTTTCAGCGCCTGGCTCCTATATCAGCCGGAGTGTGAACAAATATAAATAAGAATGTGTTTGGTGCGTCGGTTTCTCTGTGTAAATTTACCTTGTAGAAACGCAATAAATGCCTGGAAGAGACCTGCAGTCAGATGAAGCAGATTAAAGGAAACGGTGAAGAGGACGTTGGTGGGATTGTTTACTTCTTGTTCGCAGCGTGACACATAAAATAGTGGCTCCTCCTCTGGCAGAATGAAAGTCACTCTGACTTGTCCTTCATGCAAATGTGCGGATCATACGTGTTTTTTAAGATTTAAGAGCAGAAACAATCACAACTGACACCTGAGCAAGTCCGTGCAGCTGGTGCGAGCAAACAGGCTTTAACCCCTGTGTAAACGCACAGTGCTGCTGCTGTAACTTCACGATAACGAAGCCTGTCCTTTGTGCGTTTGTACTTGAGTTTATCTACTTGAAAACGCTGTATGTGCCTGATAAGTGTTTGTATACACAGTATGTTGGTAGCTGGCTTCACTCCGTGTGCCAAATACCAGTTTTCCATGTGGCGTGCCAAGGCAGTGTCATAACCGCTCAGCAAATCCTCATTTCCTCGTTCTTGTGTTGCCGAGGTCAGTCCACAGAGAACGTATTGTGACATTGTTCTCGAATCACTGAACCAGGGTCAGTCTGAGCTGGTGTCTCCTGGTTTTCCACAGGTACTAAAACAGTGGGTCTGCATTGTTCCCGCAGTGTGTGTGTGTGTGTGTGTTCGTGTGTGTTAGTGTTGCTCGCTGTTTCATCATGTCCCCGTCTGAAAGGAGCTCGGTCTGATCAGCAGTTTGCACTGTGGCCTCCTCTCTTCTTCTCTGAAGGCAGAATTACATTTTTTTTTTTTTTTTTTTTGGATTCACAAACATTAACCGATGCAGAGCTTCTCCGCAGGCAGAAGTTACCTCATTGGCCGGGTTTAACCGTAGTGGGCGGAGTCAAAGAAGCTGTTATTTAGAGGGCAAGTTAGCTAGGTTAAAGGATAAGGCCGGTTATATTCTCTTGTTGCTGCTTTGTCTTTGGTAAAGACCAAAACAAGTGTTGTCAGTGCATGTGAAGCATGATACAGCTCATTCCTCGCTGCCATAGAGCGCCATTGTTGCTCAGAAACAATTAAAACCACATCAGTGAGTCACACTGTTGCACTGGGTGATATGCTCCTTCATTACCATGAGCACACACACACACACACACACACACACACACACACACACACACACCATCGTGCTGCTGGAACTACTCACTGGAGCATTGAATGTGTATTAATCCATGACTGAAAATAGTCCCAAACACACACAGTTTACTCCCGTTTGACTCACGTTTGCTAAAAACCACAGCGACTGTAGCTGCCGAAGAATATTACTGAGTTTACAACAGTGATGTCATTGTTGCCTGATTTTAAAGTAATAACAACAGACTGTAAATAAAGATGGACGTAGCCACCGTGACGTCACCTATAGTTTTGTGAAGAAAGCTCGGAGTGGGCCGCCCCGCCGTCGCCATATTGTCAGTGTCTGACTCCGCCCCTAACTCCCAGCTAATCCAAACACTTGGGAAAAAGAGGTGGGGTCGAGACGGTTTGTGGCAAGCATACGCTCACCCACCTGTCACTCAAAGAGGCCACGCCCTCAGTCTTCCATAAGTTTAAGCCTTAATAAAATGTAAACAGGTGAGTTATAGAAACAGTTGTTAGAGTTATGGTTGCTATAGAGACCAAAACAGGCTGTAAACATGTTTATTTCTGCCGTAAAGTTGGACATTTTAACATGGGAGTCTATGGGGATTGACTCCCTGTTGAAGCCAGACTCTAGTGGTTGTTAGAGGAACTGCAGTTTTTAGCGCTTCGGTGTTGGCTTCACTTTTCAGCCCTTGAAGTTGCCGCTTGGTAAGAACCAATAGTATTGAGAGGTGGACTTAACACAATGTTAGTTTTTGTGTTTTTATGAGGTTTGTTGACAGTAAGAAATAAATAAAATGACACTTGTTTTATCCTTTTTAAAACCATGTGGCTCAGCCGATCCTAGCTAGCTTAGCACATTTACCAGTTAGCTGGAGGATTGCTAATGTTTAGCCTCCAATGCTTCAACCTCCTCCTCTCCTGCTCCTTTTTTAAAACAGCATTTCTAAGCAAGAAAAATGTGTTTTTTTCCTCCTCATGTTGAGTTTTAACTGAATCACTGAGGTGATTTCTGCCTCTGAGAAATATTTAGCTTCATCTCTAATCTGATTTTATCTTCTGTCTAAACTCTTCTCCTCTACAGCTCGATCATTTCCTCCTCCACCGGTTGTGTTTTTAAAAAAACAAAACAAAACAAAACAAATTAGCATCTTTTGATGAGGCTTTGTGACACACAGCGGTGAAATGCCAAACGCTAGCTGGTAAATATCCACATTTGAATTTGCAGACATGAACACGAACACTGCTCCGCACAGTAAAAACACCGCTGGCAGGTCTTTCTCAGGAAGTGATCCGTCCTACATTTCTGTCAGCAGCAGCCGCAGCGTGTTTTTCATGTTGAATAAATGGATGTATTAATAGAAATACTGGCCAGTTCATGTAATCAACAATGGCCGCCGTGAAACAGGCTGAACAGACAAAAAGAAGAGCTCCTGCTTCTTTTTAATGTTTCTCTTCACAAATGTGACGTCTAAGAAAAACACATCTCGCAGTAAACAAACAAAACATAATTTCACTAATTACTTCGGTCAGATGTTTTCTGCTGGTTTACCGCCGCCATCTCCTGTGAAGCGAACGCACCTCTGTACTGTAATGATGCGTTTGCTTTCACTGTGTTATTGCTGTGTCATTAACATCGTGACCTCAGCTGAACCCACGTCTGACTTCCTTCCTCTCCTTCCTCCTCCAGGCTGGGAGGCTGAACGCTGCAGGGCTGCGACATGTGAAAAGAGCTCCACCCCTTGACCCTCACAACTCTCTCAACCTTAGGTAAGTCACCTCCTCCTCTCCTCCTCCTCATGTCATCTTCTCCTTCTGCCGTCTTGGTAACAACCTCTTTCCTCCCTCTCTTGTCTCCTCCTTGTTTCATGTCGATGTTCAGATCTGAACTTGATTTTGTTTTTGCAGCAGAACTCACTTGAACTGACGCTGTGACCGCGACCTGACACCCTCCTGCCTCGGGCATGCCTCAGGTAAAGTAGGAACATCGGTGAAGCTGCAGCAGGCTCTCCCCCATCACTTCTGAGTGTGTCTCACTCTTTGTCTCTGTGTGTGTGTGTGTGTGTGTGTGTGTGTGTGTGTGTGTGTCCTCCCTCTCAGCCGGGTATGAATGGGATGGAGCCTGCGTTTGGCGAGGCCTACGGGGGACACAGGGGTCTGCTGAGCCCCTATCCTCTGGCCATGTCGCCACAAGGGGGCAGGACTGAGTACGACCAGGTGAGACGTCACATGACTTAAAATGACACTTTGAGTGTCCTTGAAAATATTAGTTTATTCGACAACATCAAAAAAATACAGCCCTTGATCTTCTGGGCAAATTAGTCGGAGCCTTTTTCATCATGACCTCACGATAATATGTGACGGTCTCGTCTTTTCTATTTGTGACCAGCGTCATGCTTTACTTTAAAACAAGCTGCTGTCGTTGGATTTCACCTGGAAAATTAAATTAATGTGCCAAATAAATCATGACGCACCTGAAGCATGTGACCTAAGAAGCTTCTGCTCCACCGAAGAGACCGGAAATAAAAAATAAAGAAACTGTAACGTTCACAACACAAATGCCACGTTATCATTTTTAAAGGAGCTTTGACCGGAGCTCTTTTAATTATTGCGTTTTCTTATATAATAATGTAACTCAACAGTATGTAGCTTCAAGATCAGTCTGATGAGATTATTCCTCTAGGGGAGGTTGAATGATTTTTATCGGAGGAAACAGGTTTTTACTATCGACACTGACGCTCTCCGTTCTATTCAAGTCTGTGTGTGAACCGTGACCCTGAAAGCAGCTAAAAGGAAATCAGCATTCATTAATTTTACACCTTCTACATAAACCTGCCCTGAGTGTGAAACAAAAAAAACTTTGCCTCTTGATAAATGAAACATTTGGTCTGTAAAGTTTATAAATTTTGGATTTCACTGAGAAAGAAACCTTGGAAATGTAGACGTGGGCTCAGGGTAGTTATTTACCCCGGACTGTCTACGCTGGTTAAACTGGGGCAGCAGACGAGCTCCAAGGTTATTGAGCATCTTACGACTAAAGCAGGAAACTTTCCCCATGTTTCTATGAGCCGCAGACGTGACCTCCGGGACGGGGCGGAGCCTCCTGGAGTAATGAGTGTGGTCCAGACCAAACTAGCACGCTAGCTTCTGATTAGCGTGTTCGCTAATGTGCTAGCTTGTCATGTAGTTACATAGAACACACGGCAGAAGATGTCATGTGTTGTTAACGAGCTACAGCTACCTGATCACCTGGAAATGGGTGGAGGCTGCAGCAGATACGCGTCTTCATTAGAACAACAATGTATGATTATAACGGAGGACCAAGGCCTCGAGGTCAGAAGAGGTCAGATACAAACAGCGTCTGAAGACCTTAAAACCTCGGGGGGGTGTAGATTATCTGTCTGCCTCCACACCAGCAGCGTGGAGCTCAGGACACAGCTGTAATTAATCAGATCAGTTAACGAGCTCCCTGATTGCATTCACCTGGTGTCTCAGGTGTGAATCAGTCCACGAGGCCGAAAACAACAACGTTCATTTACTCATTTACTCACCGTTCAGAGAGGAGTTATTCCTCTGGGGGGGGGGGGGGGGGGGGCGTAGCACGTAACACTTACAGCCTCAGTTCGCTGCTGTATCTCAGGGCTCCTGCTTCACCTTCCTGTGATTAACTGGCGTCTGCTCCGTCAGTTTGGACGTAGGACAGGGTTTATCTAAGTCGACAGATTTCAGCTCGTTAACTGCAACATTCACTCAAGAACAAACGGCATGAAACATGAGCAGGACGGTAATTAACCCTCTGAGGTCTTTTCCGTTTCTATAGTATTTCTAAAATGTGTTTATATCACAACTCTCAGAACTACCTCAGCTCTCTGGGCTAAAAGATCATTTTCCCCAAATGCTGAAAATCTGAAGCAAACAAACCTTTGCTGATGTGGATGAATTGAAATGGAAATTCTTAGGTTAATAAAAAAAGGTTCAATATATGAGTGAAATAACAGATAAAAGCCTAAAATGAGATTTTGTAATATGACTGAGTGGAAACGTTGTCTGTCGATCTGATTTAACCAAATTTTAGAGGCCTGCTTTGAGTCACGTACAATCTCACAAGATTATGAAACAGGAAGTGGAGAGTCGACAGATTCTAACCACATTTAAACCACATTTCTACGCTGAGTTCTCGCAAAGATATTAATAGGGACATCCGTCGACCTCAGACGGTCGACCAGCTGCTGAAACGTCACGTTGCAGGTGAGTCTGTCTGAGGCAGCGGCGCTTCGTACTTGCCGCCGGCGCTCACCGGCGTTCAGGGGCGAGCTGTCTGAGTCTGCAGCTGTCGGTGTACATAATTAAATTAAAGATTAATAGCTGCCTGGAACGATGAGTTTATTTTCAAAGCAGCAGGCGAATATTTTATTACTGAGCTCCTCCTGTTCTATTAAGAGTCACGCTGACGTGATGCAGCACAGGAGCACGAGACATGGGAAACTGCCATATTTAAGTTTATCTCTGTCCCCCTCAGAGCGTGCTCCTCATGCTTGGCTCCCCGGCATCACCAAGGAAACGGCCCTTTGAGTTGCTAAGCGACCTGGTGGACGACGGCGGCTTCGGCGAGGACCTGCACCCGGAGCGCTGGGACGTGTCGGCGCTGGACGAGATGGCTCGCTACACCAAGCTGGGCCTCGGGGTGGGAGGGGAGCTGCTGGCCTGCTCCGAGGAGGCCGTCCTGATGGGCCGCTGGGGGAGGAGCCGGGAGGAGGAGCAGGAAGAGGAGGAGGAGGAGGAGAGGAGGAGGAGCAGCAGCAGCAGCAGCAGCAGACATGCAGCGCCTCCCGTCACCCAGGAAGTCCAGGCCACCGCTGCAGGGAGGGAGGAGGGGCGCACGTCTGTTGCCACGACAACGGGGAGGGAGTTGTGTGTTGCAGGAAGAGCGGCAGGAGGAGGACAAGATGGGGGGATGTCGAGGGAGCGCACGGTGGAGGTGTATCAGGTGGCACAGGAAGAAGAGGAAGTGGTGGCGGCGGCGGCGGCGGCAGCAGCGGCAGGCTTGGCTCTGGAGCACTGCAGCGAGGAGCACAACTACTCCCTGAGCCAGGGGGGGGAGCTGGGGACGGGGCCTCCGACGGAGGAGGTGCGAGCGGGGGAGACGCAGCAGGAGGTGCGGGGCAGGGAGGAGATCCAGGCCAAGACTGACCTCTACCTGGAGGAGGAGGAGGAGCAGGAGGAAGAAGAGGAGGACGAGGACGAGGAGGAAGAGGAGGAGGAAGAGGAGGAGGAGGAGGAGGAGGAGGAAGAAGGAGAGGAGGGGACGGAGGAGACGGCGGTGGAGGCTGAACTCTCCAGCTCCTCAGAAACTGAATGTGGTGAGTCGTGCTCTCAGTTTGTCTGTATCCGTGTGGCTCGTCGTCTGCCCACGCGGAAACCATTTTAATCTGTGGCGGGTCCAGACCTCAGAACGCCTGGGCCCGGCCCGGCCCGGTCAGCCCAGTCGGCCCAGTGCCGGCACAGCGCCGGCACATTAAATACCAAAAGTTGCGGGTGTAATTCCCGGACGACATACCGCTTCAGTGGCTTTGAGGGTTGGATTCTCTTCATGTTTTCAAATACCATCTGTAACAGCAAC
>NW_019524395.1:1502-3239 GCF_002814215.2 Seriola lalandi dorsalis | reverse complement strand
GTGAGATCCGTCTATATAAGGAGTCGCAGCCTCGCTCTGAGGAACACGCCAAACTGCTCGGGTTGTTTTTTTTCCCCCTTTGGGGATTTTTTTTTTGTTCTATATTTTACTTTGATAAACTCAAAGACAAAAAAAGGCATTTTAACTCGTGTGCCTGCAGTCAGCCCAGCAGCTTCCTTCTGTCGTTAACATTTCAGCTCCAGGAGCTCGTTGCATTTACCTGTAGATTTACTCCGACGTCACCGTGACAACCCGGTGTTTCTTTTGAAAGAGCAGCTTTGATTTCACCAGTTTCACAACTTTATCATCATTTGTGTCTGTTACAGATTCGCTCGTTAATAATGTAACGGAGAAGAACAAACACTCAGCTGTTTCTCTCTGATGCGAACGTTCAGCACATTGAATTAAAACTGGAGCTCAGAGACAGAGGTGGCTTCACGTCCAGACTCCAGGACATGAGATGTAAACATGTATATTAGATCACACACACACACACACACACACACACACACACACACACACACACACACACACACACACAGATAAACCGACTTCACGTCAGATTAGCATCTTTTCCCAGACTCCCTCAGTGTTGTATAAACACGTCTCAGGCGTCTTGTTGCGAGGCACCGTGGAGGTCGCTGGCTCGCCGTCTGGGTCGTATTTCGACAGTCGCAAGACGCCATTGTCGCTCTCCATTGTTGTGTTGTTGTGTGTGTGTGTGTGTGTGTGTGTGTGTGTTTGTGTGTGTGTGTGTGTTTGCCCAGTCAAGCCCTAGCTATTCTTACCAGTAGTCCATGGTGATGGCAAAGGGACTGTGTGATGGATGTGCTTGTAGGGAAAGAGTGAGTTTAGGAGACTGGACAGAGGATTGAAGAGCAGATTGTGTGTGTGTGTGTGTGTGTGTGTGTGTGTGTGTGTGTGTGTGTGTGTGTGTGTGTGTGTGTGTGGCCTGCACAGCCCTGGTTAATGGCTAGGATAGGACATCATGGTTATTAACTTTGAGCCTGATTTAATCCTGCCAGCTGACGTTTATTCTCACTGTGTGTTTTTGAAATGTTTTGAGGAGGCGTCTCCTCTCCCTCCTCTTCCTCCTCTCCCTCCTCTTCCTCCTCTCCCTCCTTTCCCTCCTCTTCCTCCTCTCCCTCCTCTTCCTCCTCTCTCTCCTCTCCCTCCTCTTCCTCCTCTCTCGTCTCCCTCCTCTTCCTCCTCTTCCTTCTCTCTCACCTCTCCCTCCTCTCCCTCCTCTCTCTCCTCTCCCTCCTCTCTCGTCTCCCTCCTCTTCCTCCTCTCCCTCCTCTTCCTCCTCTCCCTCCTTTCCCTCCTCTCCCTCCTCTTCCTCCTCTCTCTCCTCTTCCTCCTCTCTCGTCTCCCTCCTCTTCCTCCTCTTCCTCCTCTCTCACCTCTCCCTCCTCTCCCTCCTCTCTCTCCTCTCCCTCCTCTCTCTCCTCTCCCTCCTCTCCCTCCTCTTCCTCCTCTCCCTCCTCTTCCTCCTCTCCCTCCTCTTCCTCCTCTCCCTCCACTCCCTCCTCTCCCTCCTCTCTCCTCCTGCTGGTGGAGCTTTGCATGTTGTATTATTTATGATGCCATTATTCACGGCTGTGCGCCTGAGGCTAATCTCCTGTGACGTGTGTGCGGTCGTGTAGGTGTCTGCCTCTGAAACGCCGCGCAGCCGTACAGTCGATAGCCGGCGGTGGCTTTTGTCATGGGGACGTACAGCATGTGTTTATGGATTAG
>NW_019524395.1:815-1154 GCF_002814215.2 Seriola lalandi dorsalis | reverse complement strand
CCTCCTCTCCCTCCTCTCCCTCCTCTTCCTCCTCTCCCTCCTCTCCCTCCTCTCTCTCGTCTCCCTCGTCTCCCTCCTCTCTCTCGTCTCCCTCCTCTCCCACCTCTCCCTCCTCTCTCTCGTCTCCCTCGTCTCCCTCCTCTCCCTCCTCTCCCTCCTCTTCCTCCACTCCCTCCTCTTCCTCCTCTCTCTCCTCTCCCTCCTCTTCCTCCTCTCCCACCTCTTCCTCCTCTCTCTCGTCTCCCTCGTCTCCCTCCTCTTCCTCCTCTCCCTCCTCTCCCTCCTCTCCCTCCTCTTCCTCCTCTTCCTCCTCTCCCACCTCTTCCTCCTCTCCCTCCT
>NW_019524395.1:0-613 GCF_002814215.2 Seriola lalandi dorsalis | reverse complement strand
CGAGGAGATGTCGCACTCTCTCCGGTTTAGAGTCAAGTATTGATGGTTTGATTATGAGAGAGAGAGAGAGAGATTTTATTTATTAATCATGTTTAGGGTTCCCTGACTTCCTGTCTGACACTTTGTTTTCAGGATATTATTAAAGGTAATAGCTGTTTTTTTCTGGTTAATAACAAGAATAGTGAAGAACAGAATGAATCCTTGTGTTCAGGAGCTAAAATACCGACTGTTTGTTTCTGGTTTGTCAGTAAAAGTTTCAGCTACAGACTCGTGTTTTATTAATGGTTCATGTTTTTAATGGTGTCAGATATTTCACCTCTAAAACATTTATGTGTGTGTGTGTGTTTCTGTGTGTGTGCAGAGGTGGAGGCGGAGCCGGCCAAGCAGCCAGGTGAGCGCCCGTCGAAGCGCCGCTGTTTCTGGGAGTACAGACGCGCCCGAGAGTCGGCCACGAAGAAGAAGCTGGGCGGAGACGTCCACTGGTCCCTGTCCTGGAGCTCCAGCACTCTGCCCAGCACGCTGTACCGCAGAGAGGGTGAGCACACACACACACACACACACACACACACACACACACACACTCACGATTGGTGACGAATTAATGAACAAAACT
>NW_019524394.1:0-970 GCF_002814215.2 Seriola lalandi dorsalis | reverse complement strand
TGGGGCTTTTTGTGCCTTTATTGATAGAGCAGTGGAGAGAGACAGGAAATGGGGAGGCAGAGAGAAGAGGAAATGACATGCAGCAAAGGGCTTGTCCGATGCGGGACTCGAACTGGGACCAACTGCAGCGAGGACCTTAGCCTCTGTATATGGGGCAGATGCTCAACCAACTGAGCTATACGACACCCCTCTGTGATGTTTTTTTGACGTTTTATGCCATACTATACTATGACGTTTTTTTGGAAATTTTATGCGTTACGATACTATTTCATTTGAAACCCTTACCATAATATGACGTTTTTATGACTTTTTACGTCTTAATATACTGTGATGTTTTTTTGACGTTTTATGCCATACTATACTATGACGTTTTTTTTGGCATTTTTATGCGTTACGATACTATTTAATTTGAAGCCTTACCATAATATGACGTTTTTATGACTTTTTACACCTTAATATACTGTGATGTTTTTTTGACGTTTTATGCCATACTATACTATGACGTTTTTTTGGCATTTTTATGCGTTACGATACTATTTCATTTGAAGCCTTACCATAATATGATGTTTTTATGACTTTTTACGCCTTAATATACTGTGATGTTTTTTTGACGTTTTATGCCACACTATACTATGACGTTTTTTCTGGTATATTTATGCGTTACAATACTATTTCATTTGAGGCCTTACCATAATATGAAGTTTTTATGACTTTTTACGCCTTAATATACTGTGATGTTTTTTTTACGTTTTATGCCATACTATACTATGACGTTTTTTTGGGCATTTTTATGCGTTACGATACTATTTCATTTGAAGCCTTACCATAATATGACGTTTTTATGACTTTTTACGCCTTAATATACCGTGATGTTTTTTTGACGTTTTATGCCATACTATACTATGATGTTTTTTTGGGGCATTTTTATGCGTTACAATACTATTTCATTTGAAGCCTTACCATAATATGA
>NW_019524393.1:15614-21868 GCF_002814215.2 Seriola lalandi dorsalis | reverse complement strand
AATTCACCGTGAGACAGGAAGTTGGTTTACATGTTTGATAAGAGTCCCGGCCTGAACACATCTACATGCCAATATTCAGTTTTAATCATCATCACATCCTCCTCAAACCTGGAAAGAAAATATGTAAAACCATGATGATGCTTTATTGTGAAAATTGTGAGATTTCATTTAAGCGCATGGCTCTGGTGGCGTGGCAAATTTTTTAACAGGAAGTTGTTATAACTCCGTTATAAATTGTCCAACCTGTTCCAAACTCGGTCAGAAAATGCTTCACACCCTCATGATGCTTCATTGTCAAAATTGCGAGTTTTCGTTGAATGGCGTGGATCTGGTGGCAGAATTTAGACATTTCGCCTTGAAACAGGAAGTTGCTGTAAACCAAATATACATTATTCAATCTGCCTCAAACTTCACGTGTTTGATGACAATCCCACAATGACGACATCTCCATGCTACTATGACATCATAGTCAGAGCGCCACCTACTGAAAACAGGAAGTAACCCTTCATCATTTGATTTACATGATGTTCTCATGCGTAACACTGACCGTGCAGAGCAGGACTCCGGATGCAGACACCGAGAACTGCTGGAACACCTCTGAGCGCTCCTGTTGGATGAAACAAACACACCCTCACTGTCTGCAGCTCAGCTTCACCTGCTGATCACAACAGACACGACACAGAGAGACGTCGGGTCTTCATCGCTCTTACCTCCTGCTTCATGTTGCCATGGAGACGCAGGAAGCTGAGCGGAGGCCTGCGATTGGCTGAGGGCCCAGAGAGGACGGAGGTGAAGAGAGAGTGGAGGAACTCCACGACTTCACAGCTCGAGACGAAGACGATGAGTTTGTTGTTCTGAGAAAACTGAAATAGTGTTGAGTCTGTCAGTTCATGATGATGAGATATATATTAGATTAGATTAGATGATTAGATTATTATATATGTGTGTGTGTGTGTGTGTATTTCACCACCATGTGTGAATATATATTTTCATGTCACTTCTGTTTTATGAAGTTATAATCCTCCTTCTTTCCATGAAGCTCTTTGTCGTCACCTTGTGAACAAAGTGTTTTTAAATAAAGTTAATTTTGTGTCCAGCTGTGATGGGTTACCTGACATTTGTCCAGTATGAAAGCAGCCAGACAGACCAGTCTGATCTTACTGGGGACCACCACCACAAACTGCTTCAAGGCCTCAGGTACAGCAAAGCTCTCTGATTGGCTAGCCGGGCCGGGGTCAGAGGTCACAGTGGTTGCGGTAGTGAGGTCAGAGGAGGCGGGGCCAGACACGTGGATGTTGACGGGGGCGTTGAGACAAACGTCTGCCAGACGAGTCACACCTGAAACACAGAGAGACGTTACACTGTCCATCCTGAAAAGACCTGAGGATCCACACAGGTGAGTGATCAGAGCCCCCGCCTCCTTATTACCATGGATACCAACACTCATCCACCTCCGAGTTCTTTAAACACACCTCACTACCGCCATATTCATCAAAACTCCTCAGAGTCAGACCTGAACCATGTTGAGTCGATCCTGAGTGACATCACTTCCTGATGATGTCATCATCTGTGGCGTCCCTCCAGAATAAAGCTGTATGTAAGGTATGTTTATGTATTTACATATATGTATATGTATATAAGTTTATTGCTGTCTTCCTTTTATTATTATTAATTCTATCAATAATTATGTGGTATTTTATTACATTAATATTTTTATTGACTTTTTTTTAACTTTGATAATTTAATTCGACTGAATGACTGAAAATGTCAATGTCAACAAAACTTGAAAAAACTCGATTGACATCATGTATATATATACACATATATATATATATATATATACATAAACACACACATATATATATACACATATACACATACGTATATATACATATATACAAATATATATAAATATATACATATATTTACATATATACAGTATATATATATATATATATATATATACACATATACAGGGCTGAAATGTCTCATCAACCATGTTGCTCAGTGTGAGCTGCTAACGTTAGCTTAGCATCTTGGAGCCAAAGATCCAGCTGACTCAACATGAGCTGTTGTTTAGGTCTGAAACTTTAGAGCTCCTTATTTATTTATCTATTGACTCACTTATATTTTTATATTCACGTGTATCTCTACATTTCTACATGTATGACCTAACTGATTTATTTCATAGCAGTATTTATCTATTTATTCATTTATGTATTTATTGATTTAATATTGATTAAAATGGCAGCCCACACAGACAGCCACCTGACACTGAGACGTCTGTGTCTCCCACTCGTCCTCAGAGACAGAAGGAAAGAGGGGCTCAGAGTTTACCGTGGCTCAGGGTGGCGGACAGCAGGACGTTCTGTCTGCTCGGTCCTGTCGTGTTCAGGCTGTTTAATATGACGGTCAGGTCCTTCTCAAAGCCCAGGTCCAACGTCCTGGACACAGAGAAGAGGTGAAGATGATGAGGACTGATGAAGGTGTGAGAATCATAGAATGAGAACAAGGTGAAAGGAGTCACCTGACACCTGCACAAGTTATTAACCTGTCATGTTTAAAGGGGCGGGAGCTGGAAGGTGAATTCATTATTTCCAGGTTTTAAAGTCACAAATCAAACACCAACACCAACAACAACACCAACAACAACAACAACACCAACACCAACAACAACAACACCAACAACAAGAACAACAACAAGAACAACAACAACACCAACAACAACACCAACACCACCAACACCAACAACAACAACAACAACAACACCAACAACAAGAACAACACCAACACCAACACCAACACCAACAACAAGAACACAATAACAATAACAACAACAACAACAACAACACCAACACCAACAACAAGAACACAATAACAATAACAACAACAACAACAACAACAACAACACCAACAACAACACCAACACCAACAACAACACCAACACCAACACCAACACTAACACCAACAACAACAACACCAACAACAACAACAACACCAACACCAACACCAACAACAACACCAACACCAACAACAACACTAACACCAACAACAACAACACCAACAACAACACCAACAACAAGAACACAATAACAATAACAACAACAACACCAACAACAACAACAACACCAACAACACCAACAACACCAACACCAACAACACCAACACCAACAACACCAACAACACCAACAACAAGAACACAATAACAACAACAACACCAACAACACCAACACCAACACCAACACCAACAACACCAACACCACCAACAACAAGAACACAATAACAATAACAACACAACACCAACACAACACCAACAACAACACCAACAACACAATAACAACACCAACACCAACAACAACACCAACACCAACAACAACACAATAACAACACCAACACCAACAGCAACAACAACAACACCAACAACACAATAACAATAACAACAACACAATAACAACACCAACAACAAGAACACAATAACAATAACAACAACACAATAACAATTACAACAAAAACAACAAGAACACAATAACAATAACAACAACAACACCAACAACAACAACAACACCAACACCAACAACAAAAACACAACAGCAATAACAACAACAACAACACTAACAACACCAACAACAAGAACACAATAACAATAACAACAACAACAACACAATAACAACACCAACAACAAGAACACAATAACAATAACAACAACACAATAACAACACCAACAACAAGAACACAATAACAATAACAACAACACAACAACAACACAACGACAACAATAACAACAACACAACAACAACACAACGACAACGACAACAACACCATTACCTGTCTGCCTCGTCCAAGATCAGCCAGCGAACGGCGCTGAAGGCGATGCTCAGGGTGTGTTTGATATGATCTACCAGACGTCCAGGGGTGGACACCAGGATGTTGATTCCTTTACGGAGCCTGAGGACAGAGGGACAGAGGTTCAGAGGTTCAGAGGATCAGAGGGTCAGAGGGACAGAGGGACAGAGGGACAGAGGGACAGAGGGTCAGAGGGTCAGAGGTTCAGAGGTTCAGAGGATCAGAGGATCAGAGGGTCAGAGGGACAGAGGGACAGAGGGTCAGAGGGACAGAGGATCAGAGGGTCAGAGGGTTAGAGGGACAGAGGGACAGAGGGTCAGAGGGACAGAGGGACAGAGGGACAGGACGACTCAAGGACCTGGAACATCAGAGATCAATCAGACTTTGGTTCGACCTTCTGATCTCCTTCCTGAACCCTGTAATCATCATGGTGCTCCTCCTCTGTCTTTGCTGTCTCTTCCAGGACACCTGGAGGAGGTTCCAGGAGGAACCAGGAACCAGGAGAACCTCTTCCAGGACACCTGGAGCAGGTTCCAGGAGGAACCAGGAACCAGGAGAACCTCTTCCAGGACTCCTGGAACCTCCTCAAGGAAGTTCTGTGGAAGTGGAACCACTTGCAGCATTTAGGACAGAAAGAGGAGGAGAAGACTGGAGGAGGTGAGGAGGATGTACCTGGCCTTCTCTGATTTCCTCTTCTCTCCTCCCATCAGAACACCTGGGACGATCCAGGTAAACGGCTGCAGAGAGAGAGAGAGAGAGAGAGAGGTGTGACCAGGTGTGACCAGGTGTGACTCAGTCAGCAGATGAAGTATTATCAGCGTTACCTTCAGAAGCTTCTGGAAGGTGTGGAAGGTCTGCAGGGCGAGCTGATGGACAGGAGGACAGTCAGTAACAGGTAAGAGGAGGGAGGGGACACTGGGCTCAGGTGAGAGTAAGGACAGGTGTGTGATCAGACCGCACCTCTCTGGTGGGGACGAGGACGACGGCCAGAGGACCGTCTGACCTGCTGACCTTCGGCTGGACCGACTGAAGACTCTGGACCAGAGGGACGGCGTAGGACAGAGTCTTCCCTGCAGAGACGGACAGACTGTGTCACCATGGTAACACAGGTGTGTGTGTGTGTGTGTGTGTGTGTGTGTGTGTGTCTCTCACCTGATCCCGTCTGAGATCGAACCACGGCGTCTCGTCCTGACAGGAGAGCAGGGATGGTCTGTTTCTGAACACTGAACACACACACACACACACACACACACACACACACACAGCGTTGTGCAGGTCCGTCACAAACTGAGCAAAAATCCTTTTCATGTTGGTGCCACTGAAAGAAATCAGCACAGCAGTGTGTGTGTGTGTGTGTGTGTGTGTGTGTGTGTGTGTGTGTGTGTGTGTGTGTGTGTGTGTGTGTTACCAGGTGTGGGTGCAGGTCCAGGTCTGAAAACGAGTCACTGGTGAAAATCTTCTCTTTCACCTGATCAACAACTGGTCTGAAGGAAGGAAGGAGCGGAATGAGGTCATTAAAGTTCATTGCTGACTAATCAATAAAACTGATCAGAAATATGTGAGAAAGTTAGGCGGTGACATCAGCAGATTGATATAAACCAATGAGAAGCAGAGGAGGATCTGTGCAGCCAATCAGAGAAGGAGCTGTGTACCTGTGGATCTCAGGTATATCCGGGTTGTGTTTGAACAGAGAGGAGGTCTTGATGCTGCTCCTCCCCGCCTCCTTCCCTGCCTCCTCCTTCTCCTTTTTCTTCTTCCTCTTCTGTGGTGCCCCGCCCTCTGTTGGCTCAGGGGGCGGAGCCTGGAGACGCCACACAACACAGATAATGGTTATAATACAACGTGGTGACTTCCTGGTCACTGTGGTCCAGACTGCAGGTCTCTGTTTCCGTCATGTGTGAACAGAAGAGACACACCTGGTTTGTGTGTGTGCACGTGTTTACCTGTGAATGTGCAGGGGGAGGAGCTTCAGTCTGTACCTGCCCCTCCTCCTGCTCCCGCTCTGCCCGGTCAGTCTGCAGCGTCCTCTTCTCCTCTGAGGAGGAGCTGCACCTCCTTTTCTCTGCTCTCTGCTTCTTCTGCACGTCACACACAAACACCAAGAGTTCACTCAGCTGCTGTTTCAGCTCTTATTGTGAAAATCCTGCTGTGACTGAGTCTGACAAACGTTCAGACAGAGAAATGATCTTTAGTCTCTGAGCAGCTTCATGAGGAGAGGAGCTTCTCTGCTTCCTCTCTCATCTCCTTTAGGAAACACTGGAGCTTCCTTTACCAAAGGAAAGGAGACATGCCGTCCCACAATGCCTTGCTGCAGCAACATTTAAAACCACAGCAGAGTCACATGAATGTAGAAACATCAGAGCAGCTGTTTCTGTCTGATGGACTGAAGCTCAGATCCATAAATATAGATT
>NW_019524393.1:11761-15403 GCF_002814215.2 Seriola lalandi dorsalis | reverse complement strand
ATCATTTATTCTCAGCTCATTATTTCTATTTAATTATTATTTTACTGACTCAACTTTGTCAGTTTGTCTTTCATGTTTTCTTGTTTCAACATTTCATCCTGGTTGTTTCTGTGGTTAAAGGAGGATTGATCCTCCAGGTGTTAGAAATAAAGTCAGTCTGAATAAATCTCAGTGTGAGTTCAGTCACATTCTTTCCCCTTCACGTCTTTGACCTCAGGACGTTTTCCATGGAGGTCGAGGAGACGAGGTCAGAGAGGAGGTCATTCTGACTTTTCCACCGCAGCCTGAGATCAGGTCAGGACATCCTCAATCTCACCCCGTCACAATAAAAGCAGCTGTTTTTACAGGGACTGTTTAACACACGAGACATAAACAAACAGGAAACTGAAGTTCTCTGTCGGTGTGATCAGACTGTCTCCTCCAAGACATTCGATGATTTGACGGAATTATTTTAGATTTTCTTTATATTTATTCGTAGAGTTTCTTCTGGTTCATTTGAAGCACTGAGCTGAACATCTGCTGCCTGTCACAGTGATGAAGGACACATCGGTACTGGACCAGGACCGGGACCAGGACCAGGTCTATGTTTCAGACAAGGTGCAGGTGAGTCTGGAGGGTCCGGCTCCAGACTGATACTCACTCTGACCCATCTCTGCTGAGCGCTCAGAGGTTTCCTCCTGGAAGACAGAGATGAGGGCAAACTGCTGCTGATGTTTAGACACAGCTGGTCATCTGCTGATGACATCATCGACACACCTGAGCCACAAACACACAGGTTAGAGGTAGTTATAACAGGCAGTTATGTAAATCTGTTTATTAAAATGACGGTGGTGATTTCTCACTCACACCAAAAAGTTACTGGGCAGCACCATGTGACACAGATCACGTGACCGTCCTCAGCAGCTCAGTGTCACAGAACATGAGAGATTCATGACGTGTTTGCAGCCGTTTGATCACACTCACCTTTACAGGTGTACACGTCAGTATTTAACAACATGTACACGAGGCACCAAAAGTTCAAACCTAGAAGTGAAACAGAAGCTGCTTCTTGTGCCGAAGTCAAGAGCGACACGTGTTGATGTGTTCAGGGTTCAACAGTGTTTTCCGACACCTGTGTTTCACTGTGTGACAGGGAGGAAACGTTAAACTGACACGTTTCTGAGCGGAGTCTGGCGTCACGTGCAGCAGGTTCAGTGTCTGATCGAGGCGCGAAGCCGTGAATTAATCAGTGAAGTCACATCGATGATGTTCACGTTACCGCACAGTAACAACACACACACACACACACACACACACACACGTGTGTGTTCGTAGCTCAGATTCAGTTGTATCTTAGCAGCTAACGCTAGCCTCATGCTTAAGGCAGCGGTTTCCGGTCGGTAAACAGATTTCACAATAAATTCGTGAAGAAAAAACAGAAAATGAGACAAATTAAAACTCACCGAACAAACCGACCCGCGTGGGAAACTCTTCCTGGTGCGTCACTGAGGCCCCGCCTCCTCCACAGCTGATTTAGTGGGCATGCGCAGGAGCTTCTCCCGTTATTTTGAGTTTTATTTCGTTTTAAATAACAACAAATATAAAAACAAATATAATATAATATAATGTATAGTCCAAACATTTACGTTATGACTAAATAGTTTTTCATTTATGTTTCGTGTTGAGGAAACATCATGAGAAAACAAATAAAGAAACAAACATAAATATTTATTGAATCAGTGTAAATGAGGACGAGAATCTTTTATTGATTAATCAACATTAATGAGTCGGGTAAAGAAAGAAACCTGAGTGTTCTGTCAGTAAAACACTAAACAAACTGAAGATAATAAGACCTGGTCCAGAGAGAGCTGAGCTAGACCTGACCATGACCCAGACCCTGTCTGTAAATAGACCTGAACATCATTGGACCAAATCCACAACAGACCAACAACAGTCAGACCTGATCCACTATGGACCTGAGTCCTGATCCACTTTGGACCTGAGACTGAGTGTGAAATGTCCTGAGTACAAGAAGACCAAATAATCTGGACCTGTCCCTGCTCAGGTCCTGGATCAACTTGAACAAACCCCAGATGATGAAAACCAGATCAGCATTCCAATCTGAAGACCTGGGTGCCTTGCTCAGAGGCTTCCCGGCAGGATGAAGCAGGGTGGACAGTGTCTTCGGTCTCTGTAGGAGACGAGGACAAACTGTCCATCATCACATCAGCAGCCGTCAGGTCCCATTTCCCTCCCGCCCCGCTTCCTGTTGTCGACAGGAAGACTTAAAAATAGAGCTGTCAATCAAAGCGCAAGCCCGGCACCACTGGGACTCAAACCGACGCTCAGGAGGATTAATTATAGTCATTTACCAAAATCCTCACTTTGAAACGTCTGTGTGATTGAGCGAGTTGTGAAAATGACGGAGGGAGAGTTTGAAGTGAAGGAGATATTTTAACATGAAGGTTTGAAGTAAACGCTGCCGTCCCAAACTGTGATAACTGCTTTTAGATCAGAGGAGCCGCCGAGCCGCCTGACAGAGGAGCATCAGCTGCTGCCACTCACACTCACTCATTAATAATCATTGTATTAATAAAACACTGACTGTCTGTCTCCACTGGACACATCACTGACGACCGCCTGCCTCTGAGCTAAAGGATAATTCCACTTTTTTACAGCTTATTGTGGTGAAACAGTGTGTCATCATGTCTGAGTCCAAGAAACAGCTAGTGGAACTACAGGTGGCAGCTGAGCAGCAGGTAAAGCTCTCACCTGGCACTTCACAACACCTGACTAACCTTGAACTAACACGTAACAAACCCTTAACTAACAATTAACTAACCATGAACTAACACTAAGTTCTAGGTTTCCCCACAAACCTAAAGTTAAAGTTGACCATAACTCTAACTTAAAGGAGCTATCAGTAAGTTTTGCTAATGCTACACAGCAACGTTAGCTGTTTACGCACCAGTCTAGAAGAAATGTGAGTTCAGCATCAAACTTAATTTCTGTTTGTGGTGGTGTTGGTCTTTGTGGTGTTTTGGGTCTTTGTGGTGTTTTGGGTCTTTTTTGTGGTGTTGGGTCTTTGTGGTGTTTTGGGTCTTTGTGGTGGTGTTGGGTCTTTGTGGTGGTGTTGTGGGTCTTTGTGGTGGTGTTGGGTCTTTGTGGTGGTGTTGGGTCTTTGTAGTGGTGTTGGGTCATTGTGGTGTTTTGGGTCTTTGGGGTGTTTTGGGTCTTTGTAGTGGTGTTGGGTTTTTGTGGTGGTGTTGTGGGTCTTTGTGGTGGTGTTGGGTCTTTGTGGTGGTGTTGTGGGTCTTTGTGGTGTGTTGGGTCTTTGTGGTGTTTTGGGTGTTTGTGGTGTTTTAGGTCTTTGTGGTGGTTTTGGGTCTTTGTGGTGTTTTGGGTCTTTGTGGTGGTGTTGGGTCATTGTGGTGTTTTGGGTCTTTGTGGTGGTGTTGAGTCTTTGTGGTGTGTTGGGTCTTTGTGGTGGTGTTGGGTCTTTGTGGTGGTGTTGGGTCTTTGTGGTGGTGTTGGGTCTTTGGGGTGTTTTGGGTCTTTGTGGTGGTGTTGGGTCTTTGTGGTGGTGTTGGGTCTTTGTGGTGTTTTGGGTCTTTGGGGTGTTTTGGGTCTTTGTAGTGGTGTTGGGTTTTTGTGGTGGTGTTG
>NW_019524393.1:8209-10935 GCF_002814215.2 Seriola lalandi dorsalis | reverse complement strand
GTGGTGTGTTGGGTCTTTGTGGTGGTGTTGGGTCTTTGTGGTGTGTTGGGTCTTTGTGGTGTGTTGGGTCTTTGTGGTGTGTTGGGTCTTTGTGGTGGTTGGGTCTTTGTGGTGTGTTGGGTCTTTGTGGTGTTTTGGGTCTTTGTGGTGTTTTGGGTGTTTGTGGTGGTTTGGGTGTTTGTGGTGGTTTGGGTCTTTGTGGTGGTTTGGGTCTTTGTGGTGTTTTGGGGGGTCAGGCTCTGTGCAGGTTTAGACCCTGGTCACCTAAACACACCTTAAATGAACACATGTGGTTGTGGTCATAGTGGGAAGCCAGTGAGGGATCATGGTCTTGGATGTGGGGGAGACACGGACCCCCCCCCCCCCCATCAGACTGTGAGCTGGTCAGAGTGACGCTGTCTCTTCATCCTGAAACTGTTGGACATGATGAAATGAAGGACTCCATGTTTGGACACTTGTGTCTCTTTCACACATCGACTCTGAAACTCATGTCTGTATTAAAATCATCTCTGAAAACATTTTGTTCTTTTCATGTGAGAAGAGGCTGAAAGCAGCTGAATTTGGAGACGTGAGCAGGTTTAAAGATGATGTTTGCCTGAGGCGACAGTCCTCGCACACACACACGCACGCACGCACGCACGCACGCACAGATGAGTGTTTTGGGGTCAGGAGATAACTGTAGCTGCAGACTGACGCTGCAGGTTCCTCTGTGTGTTTCATGTTCAGGTGTCTGAGGTGGTGATGAAGCTCCAGAGAATCATCATCACTGCTGCTCCTTTAATGCCTTCATCGTGTCAGACTGTGACGATGTGGTCTGATGACAAAACACTCGTTAGTAGAGCCAGCACTCTGACCTTTGTGTGTTCAGTGAGGAGTGTATTGTCTCTGCACTGTCGTATAGTGTCTATTTCTACAGTGTGTATCTACAGTGTGTATATCTACAGTGTGTATATCTACAGTGTGTATCTACAGTGTGTATCTACAGTGTATATCTACAGTGTGTATATCTACAGTGTGTATCTACAGTGTGTATCTACAGTGTGTATCTAGTGTGTATATCTAGTGTGTATCTACAGTGTGTATCTAGTGTGTATATCTAGTGTGTATCTACAGTGTGTATCTACAGTGTGTATATCTAGTGTGTATCTACAGTGTGTATTTACAGTGTGTATCTACAGTGTGTATCTACAGTGTGTATCTAGAGTGTATCTACAGTGTGTATCTAGAGTGTATATCTAGTGTGTATCTACAGTGTGTATCTACAGTGTGTATCTACAGTGTGTATCTACAGTCTGTATCTACAGTGTGTATCTAGTGTGTATATCTAGTGTGTATCTACAGTGTGTATCTACAGTGTGTATATCTAGTGTGTATCTACAGTGTGTATTTACAGTGTGTATCTACAGTGTGTATCTACAGTGTGTATCTAGAGTGTATATCTAGTGTGTATCTACAGTGTGTATCTACAGTGTATATCTAGTGTGTATCTACAGTGTGTATCTACAGTGTGTATCTACAGTCTGTATCTACAGTGTGTATCTAGTGTGTATATCTAGTGTGTATCTACAGTGTGTATCTACAGTGTGTATATCTAATGTGTATCTACAGTGTGTATTTACAGTGTGTATCTACAGTGTGTATCTACAGTGTGTATCTACAGTGTATCTACAGTGTGTATCTAGAGTGTATATCTAGTGTGTATCTACAGTGTGTATCTACAGTGTGTATCTACAGTGTGTATCTACAGTGTGTATCTACAGTGTGTATCTACAGTCTGTATCTACTGTGTATATCTAGTGTGTATATCTAGTGTGTATATCTAGTGTGTATCTACAGTGTGTATCTACAGTGTGTATCTAGTGTGTATCTACAGTGTGTATCTAGAGTGTATATCTAGTGTGTATCTACAGTGTGTATTTACAGTGTGTATCTACAGTGTGTATCTACAGTGTGTATCTACAGTGTGTATCTAGTGTGTATCTACAGTGTGTATTTACAGTGTGTATCTACAGTGTGTATCTACAGTGTGTATCTAGAGTGTATATCTAGTGTGTATCTACAGTGTGTATCTACAGTGTGTATCTAGAGTGTATATCTAGTGTGTATCTACAGTGTGTATCTAGAGTGTATATCTAGTGTGTATCTACAGTGTGTATCTACAGTGTGTATCTAGAGTGTGTATCTAGAGTGTATATCTAGTGTGTATCTACAGTGTGTATCTACAGTGTGTATCTAGTGTGTATCTACAGTGTGTATATCTAGTGTGTATCTACAGTGTGTATTTACAGTGTGTATCTACAGTGTGTATATGAAGGTGGGGGCAGAGGCTTTGACAGAGTTAAAATAATCCATAAATATTAAAATCTGTTTTTAGGAAATAAAAAACTAAAATTCATGAAAGAAAAAACTGAACTTTTATTTTATTGTGAACAAACCAGCAACATTAAAACATGTAGTTTAGATCAGTAGAAGAAGAAGACTATCTCTCTGTGTGTCTTCTGTCTGTCTCCACAACCTGAGTTCACCTGGGTCCAGGTGAGTCCAGGTGAGTCCAGGTGAGTCCTGCTGTCAGCCAGTATTCAGTCTGCTCTCTAGAGCCTCGAACACAGAGTGGGGATCCTGGTCAGCATCAATATGAACCGCATCTGGATACACAGACTGTATACACACACACACACACACACACACACACACACACACACACACACACACACACACACACACAC
>NW_019524393.1:2502-6971 GCF_002814215.2 Seriola lalandi dorsalis | reverse complement strand
GTAGTAGTATTAGTAGTATTAGTAGTAGTATCAATAGTACCTGTTGGGCTGGTGCTGGGACAGGCTCTTGGCTTGCTGCAGGTCTCGGGGGAACCCGTGCAGTATCCAGCCTCTGCAGCTGCAGTCCACTTGGCTCAGACGTTGGTCCAGAACCTGCACAACCAGGGAGTCTGGAACTGCACCGACACGTTCATCAATAACCAATAATCAGTAATCAGCTGCTTGTGTTCAATCAGTTAATATCTGCAGCCACAACCCCATCTGAAAATACATGCAGATGCCTCTATGGTCATGTGATGCAGAGCGAGGCAGCTGATTGGTCGATCCAGACAGAGTTTATAATTTATAAATGTAAATATATTTAAGACACATGATCATGATGAGGAGTGGAATGATGGAGGAACAGATGTTTCTGAACATGGACTCTGTAAGCTACTCATTATTAAACACACACACACACACACACACACACACACACACACACACACACGAAGAACACTGCAGAATGACAGAGATGGGGGAGGACTGTGTAAAAACCCCAGGGGCTGCTGGGATACAGACAGGTATCAAACAGTCATATTTCCACTTCAAAGAATTCTGCTGTTGTGTGTGTGTTTGTACCTGGTCGTCCATCATCCAGGTATGGTTGGATCTCCTCTCCCAGACTTGAACCATCAGCTGCTACAGACCTCAACAGCTGACCACAACACACTGAGAGAGAGAGAGAGAGAGAGAGAGAGAGAGAGAGAGAGAGACAGAGAGTTATATGTAGATTTACAGGTGAGATGTCATCGCAGTGACAAATCGGATTATCTCTATGAAGGGTGTGCGCGTGCGTGTACCATCCACCATCTTGTATTTCTCTGACAGCAGTCTCGCCTGGTGACTCTTCCCTGACCCCGGCGGACCCAACAGAAGGATTCTGGGAGTTCTGGAGCGACGACGAGTCCGGACAAAAGCCAGCACTGAGACAACACGTTAGAAAGTCAACCAATGACAGTCAAGATTTCAGCATCACTGATCCACAGTCAGATCCAGCTCAGTAAATGTAAAAAGAGACAGACACCAGATCAGTTTATCCGTTAACAACCTCATCAGTGTTCAAACACAGAACGTCTGTGGGATTCAAACTCCTTCATCTACACAATCGATATCATGAGTGTTTGAGATGCTGAATAACAAACACAGTCGTGTATCACAGTAAGTCACACATCAAACTAAACCACTGCAGCACCTCACAAAATCAGAGAAGGACAGAAGCTGATATATAAAGTAAGGAATCGTCTGCATATACTGAAACTAAACCCTGAGGTCAAAACACCAAACTACACAATATTGTTAAGAAGTAGCAGTGATACTCATGAACTTCAGGTATTCTACTATAACATGGTAGTATTATTTCAACGTGTAATACTGTCATGTTATTGGACAGGTACTGCAATATCAAAGAGGTGGGTTCAGACACCTTGTTGGTAGACGTCAGTGTGTGGTTGGTCACTGTTGATGATCTTCAGGACGTGCTGATAGGCTGACCTCAACCCTGTGACCTCACAATGGAAATGCTGCAGCGCAGCCAATCGCTGCTTCTCTGAAAGGGCCGGCGCCTTCTCCAGACGTTGAGCGATGATGTCATCGAGTGGCCAGATGAAGGTCTGATGGTAGATGTCTGCAGACAGGAAGTGATGAATGTCTAGTGTTAAATTGACCTTGAAGTCGAGTGTTGGACTCTAATGAAAATGATATGTCAGTAAACACACTGACAGAGTCTGAGGATCACACTGTTAATGTCAGTATTGTGTTTCAGCTCAGGTCAACAGCTGACGGTACAACTGTTAAAAAAAGAAGAAGCTTAAAACAAAAAGTTTTACTGAGAAAAAGTTATGTGTTGTCAAGGTTGCTAGGCAGCAGGAACTGCATTTTGCAATGCAATGTTGAGGGCGGGAACAGCTGGTGACACAAAGTAAAAATCCTCCGTAGATGAGACTGTCTCATTTCAGTTTGGTCTTCACGCTCTACAAAGGACCACACCTTCACAGACGGCGTCCTCCTCTGAACTGGGAAAACCCTGGTGCCAACGTTACCCACAATACACCTGGACCCCTGACAGCTGGGCCGTGGATTGGGGTGTGTGGAGCAGGGATGAGGAGGTGTTACCTTCTCACGGCTCCCTCCTGTCTTCACATCTGCAGCATCAGAGGTCATTCCTCGGAGAGGGGAGGACATGTCTCCGTCACTTCTTTCTGGTTTCAGTACCACTGAACTGTTTTTAACCCCGGGTTTTGCCTGTAAGGCAACATACAGGCTGCCCTGCCGTCGGGCTGTATATGGTGTCAGAGGAAACCTGCATTTAGCTGCAGTCCTTTTCCATTGCCGGCTCCACGCCACTCTACTCCACTGTTTTGGGTTTCCATTGGTCAGAAGTTATGGACAGTACCTGATACCTGGGACTCATCATTGTCATCATCATCATCATCGTCGTCGTCGTGAGAGACGGGACGTTGTGAACAAACTGTCACCTCTCGCTGCAGCTGTTACACTTCTGTTAGTTACTGTTTTCTACTTTTAGCAGGACAACCTTGCATTGAGGATGTACTGCAGTGGAAAAACAAGAACATCCTTCATTCAAATATAATGCAGTAACGTCATGAATCCAACATTATTCACTGAGTCTCAAGGCTCGTCGTTGACTTTGGAAATGGTGGTTTGATTTTTGAGTCAGTGTTTAATGGAAATTAAAGGAAATTACATGTGATTATTGGGTTGATGAGGCTTTTTGGATACTAACTAACTTTGGAGACTTTAAAGCTTGAGCTGTTTGATCTACAACACAGGACTCACCTCCCGTCAGTGGGTCCACCAGTTTCCCCTGACTCCTCTCCAACAGCACATCATCAGGAGCCTCCAACATCACTGACACACACACACACACACACACACACACACACACACACACACACACACACACACACACACACTGCATGTTAAAGGTGTAGTGGTCAGTTCTGTCAGTACCCCCTAGAACCTTTAGAACGACTTCTCAGGACCAAAATCACCTGGATACAAGAAAGTAAAAGCTCAGCATTGTGAGTAATGACTGGAAGTGGAATCCTGTAATGATTATATGACTGAGGGAGGGAGTCACGCTTCCTTTATTGGAGTTAAAGTACTAAGTCTAAAAATACTCTGTTACAAATAAAAGTCCTGCATTTAAAATCTGAGTGAAGTAAAAGAACTTTAAAAACCTTAAAAGTTATTGATCAACAAATGATTTCAGCTCTTAATTTGCAGTAAGTAACTCGGCTGTAAAATAAATGTCATACAGTACAAGTAGAAAGAAATGGAAATACTCAGAGTACAAGTACCTCAACAGTGTACTGAAGTACAGACAATCATTAAACCTTGAGTCCATGTCAAGTCTTGAGTGCCCCGTGTTCATGTCCGACTCTGAGTCTTCAAGCTTGAGTCTGAGGCGAGTCCCTTTACCTGAGTCCGAGTCATGAAAGTCGAGTCTGGGTGGAGTTCCAAGATGGACTCCAGACAAACCAACCGCCGCTTTCTGATTCACTCAGATGACCCGCGGCTGCGGCGTCATACAGTGCGCTCCGTAGATGCTTGTGGACTCACTTCAGTTTGATTGGTTTGATTCTAAATGTTGGTAATTAAGGTTTCTAAAGGCCACTAACTAATTGTTATCAGGTAGTTATTTATGAAGATGTTAAGCTTGTACAGTGTGACAGTGTGTGTGTGTTCAGCTCATTATACAGTGTGTCAGAGTCACAGTGATGTGTGAGGCTGACAGCAGGAGTCTGCAGAGAGCTGCACACTTTAAGACTCTCTCACACTCTTCTGGAGGCTATTCCCTCAGTGCTGCCTGACAGGCTAAATAAAGATGATAGGAGCAGCAGCGCTGACACACACACACACACACACACACACACACACAAACACACGTGATAGGTTGTGTGTGTTGGATGTATTTTGTGATTTCTCTAACTGAGGACAGAACTGCTGAAAATCATGCAAACATCTTTGTGATGCCGAATTGTGAAGCTTTTGAGCTTTTGAGCCTTCCTGTGGCGCAGCAGCGAATTTCAAGGTTTCACCATGAAACAGGAAGTGGTTATAACTATAATATACGGTACATTGTCCAAACTTCACGTGTTTGATGACAGACCCACACTGAAGACATCTACATGTTACTATGACGACAATGGGCCTCGTTCACCAATATCGTCTGAAGTATTTTCTTAAATTCTCTCTTAAGTTGTTCATAAGAAAGTTTGACGAACGTGTTGTTAAACCACAGAACTGTGCGCACCTGTGTTCTGAGCCTGATGAACGCCACTCTCCTGGTAAACTGAACGTGTGCGCCAGTCGGCCCTAATTAGCATCGTAACGCCCGAAGACGCCCTTAAAAGGGCGTGAGACTGAAGGGTCGTGTGCAGACACAGACAGAACTCACAAAGAGA
>NW_019524393.1:0-1699 GCF_002814215.2 Seriola lalandi dorsalis | reverse complement strand
ATTATCATTATATTATTATTATCATTATCATCATTATCATCATTATCATCATTATCATCATTATTATTATTATTATATTATAATCATTGTAATCATTAATATTATATTATTATCATTATAATCATTATAATAATTATTATTATATTATTATTATCACTTATCATTATTATTATTATCATTATATTATTATTATCATTATTATCATTATCATTTATTCATTATTATTATTATATTATTATCATTATTATTCTCATTTTTATCATTATTATCATTATTATCATTATTATACTATTATTATTAGCATTATTATTATTATTATCATCATTATTATTATATTATTATCATTATAATCATTATAATCATTATTATTATATCATTATTATCACTTATCATTATTATTATTATCATTATATTATTATTATCATTATTATCATTATTATCATTATTATCATTTATTCATTATTATTATTATTATTATATTATTATCATTATTATTATCATTTTATCATATTATCATTATCATACGATTATTATTATTATCATGATTATTATTATTATTATTGTTATTATTATCATTATTATTATTATTATCATAATGACATTAAAATAAAACAAAAAGGGAAAAAGGGTATTTTTCTTGATTTCTACATTATTTCTTAAGCTCACCTTTTAAAGGGACTTGCACATGACATCACACCCAAGTGTTTAAATCACAATGTCCAGAACATTCTCAGCTCTTTCTATAACGGGCGTCTTCCCGACCTCTGCGCTGTGCAGAGATCATTGGGCCCCGACTCTGAGAAAAAGCCCAGTGTTTTTTAAATTCTTGTTTTGATGGTTGAAATGTGTTCACCAAAGTCTTAGGTTAAAAAAAATAGAGCAAAATGTGAATAAAATAGAAGAGATTGATGTAGAATAAATGCCTACAATGCAAAGTTTTGTCCGTTACTCTACTTTATCCAAATTTTACAGGCCTGCTCAGAGGCCCTAGCACTACCTGTGAGTCACCTCCAATCTCACAAGAAGATGAAACAGAAAGTGGAGAGTCTACAGATTCTAACATCATTCACTGGTTCATGAACGCAGCACTGACATTTCATCATCGTTAGTCGACATGTCGCACGTCAGGCGGCAGGTCCAGGCTCACGTCACAGTTTGGTCCCGAGATAAATACAGTTCATGAGACAATCAGGTCCTGATGTCTCTACATGTGACCTCAGACTGAACACAGAGAGACAGAGACAGAGAGAGAGAGACAGAGAGAGACAGACAGAGAGAGAGAGAGAGAGACAGAGAGAGACAGACAGGATGTGAGACAGGTGCAGTAATTAATGTGACAGGAGGAGGCGGGGTCCTGATGGGAGCTGTCAATCATCCTCCTCTCCTCCATTCACACTGACACACAGAATATAAACTCATCACACACACACAGTCCCTGGTGTGTGTGTGATGAGTTTAGCCTGCAGCCAAAAACAGCCATTAGCAGATCAAAGTAGCTGCTAAACACACACACACACACACACACACACACACACACACAAAACATTGATGCTAGATGCTAAGCTGAAGCTAAACGCTGGAGGCTGAAAGCAGCAGCTTTTTGTAAAGTTGAGAGGAAAAGACGAAAGCTGAACGCTGGTTTAATGCTGATCACTGAGAGACTGCTGCCCTCACACTCCACACACACTCCACACACACT
>NW_019524392.1:2745-5345 GCF_002814215.2 Seriola lalandi dorsalis | reverse complement strand
AAAAAAGGGTTAGTCTGGTTTGTCAACTTTGTCGGATTCAGTCGAGATTGTCGGGTTCTCATGAGTTTGTTGTTTTAGTTAGTTTATTGACTTAGTTTGTCAGTCTAGTTCATTTTGGTAAGTTTTGTCGAGTGTGTAAGGTTCAGTCAAGTTAGTTTGTTGTGTTTATTCTGGTATGTCAGGCTTAGTTTTGTTTGTGTGGTTTTATTTAGTTTGTCTGAGTTTGTTTAGTTTGTCAAATTTTATTTAGTTTGGTTTTATTTAGTTTGTCAGGTTTAGTTTAGTTTGTCAGTTTCAGATTAGTTTGTCTGGGTTTGTTTAGTTTGACAGGTTTGTTTTGTTTGTCTGGGTTTGTCTAGTTTGAAGGGTTTGTTTAGTTTGACAGGTTTAGTTTAGTTTGTCAGTTTCAGATTAGTTTGACTGGGTTTGTTTAGTTTTTCTGGGTTTGTTTTGTTTGTCTGGGTTTGTCTAGTTTGAAGGGTTTGTCTAGTTTGAAAGGTTTGTTTAGTTTGTCTGGGTTCGTCTAGTTTGACAGGTTCAGATTAGTTTGTCTGGGTTTGTTTAGTTTGAAGGGTTTGTCTAGTTTGAAAGGTTTGTTTAGTTTGACAGGTTTTGTTTTGTTTGTCTGGGTTCGTCTAGTTTGACAGGTTCAGATTAGTTTGAAGGGTTTGTCTAGTTTGACAGGTTTGTTTAGTTTGACTGGGTTTGTTTAGTTTGACAGGTTTGGGGTGGTTTGGTTGCTGGTGTAGTTTCTTGCTCACCTCCCAGTGGATCCACTTGAACTGATGGAGGTCGACTTTAGAAAAATCCTCCGCTGTGACATCAGGAAGGTTCCTGTGGAACAGGAAAAGGTCAGAGTTCAACAACAATCAGTAAAAAAAAAAAAAAAAAAAATGAAATCAAACTTTTGTTCAGATTTTGAATTAAACCCCAATTAATTCTTGAGTCTCTCAGGACTTTAAGGAGGTGAAAACATTTTACAATTTGGAACGGCAGTTTGTATCTCTGTTTAATCCATCAGACAGATGAACAATCGATCAGACTAATGAACAAGTGACAAGTTTCGACTGAAGACAAAACGTAAACATGAGTCGCCTCTTTAACAGTCATCATGAAACACAATAAAACAGATTTTTATTTCCATTCAGACATTCACAGATTTTTATTTTAAAAAGTTGACTTCCAAAATTATCAAAAGAAAAAAATGTAAGTATCTGCAGGAGACATTCAGGGACATTTGTAAATAATATTCAACATATTCCATTGTTAGTGAGATTAAGACGAAAACTTCAGGTGGTAACTGAAATTTATGAAACACCTGGGCAGGTGTTTATTAAATGTGATCTGATTATTTTGGAAGTAAACTTGTCACAGAATGCAGATTAAAAACAGTTTTATTACTGAACAGATTTCATTGTATTTCAAATGTGAAAGTGGTTGTTTTAAACATGGGGGAAATTAACTGAATCAGTGTTGATGAATTAACCTAAAACCACTGCAGAGACTTTCTTGGATAACCATGACATGGAGCTAACTGTTTCCCACTAGATCCAAATCTGGACCGAACACACAGACCAGAAACTATGCTGAACTGTACCTTTAAATGATCAATAATAATGATAATTTAAATCAAGGGATCTCAGTTACAACAGTCAAAGTGTTCAGGAGAGAATCAGTTAAAGTTCTCACATCTCACACTGAACAAAAGATAAATCTGAACACAGTTTGAACTGAAACTGTTTCATCTAAATTAACACCTCCTATAAATGTATTTTGTTATCTTTCATCTAGTTCCTCTCCTCTTCCTAACCTCCGCTCAGTCTGATTGGTGGATCCATTCAGGTTCAGGGACTCGATGCCTCGCTCTGCAGTGGCTCGTGTGACCAGCTGTGATTACACCAGAGATCAGGATCAGGATCAGGATCAGGTGTTCGTGCTTCCTCCAGGCGGGGTCAAACAGCGTTCACTAAACTCCTCGGAGCATTCGTTTTATCTGTCTGCAGGCGACAGGCGCTTACACCAGATGGGTGGAGCTTCAAATTTGGAGGGTTTTAATTGAAAGTTTAAAGGGGGCACTGTCTACCAGAGTAAATATCTTTTAGTTTCCATGGCAACCAAAAGCGGTTCACCTGAACCACTGATTTCTGTGCTTCACTCTTGGCTCGAGGTGACTTTCTAGTGTTTGTGATAATACAGAACTTCACTTCAAAGTTTGCTATTTTAACTAATGCTGCTAAAAAATGCTTTAACTTAAAACTTATTAAAAACAGCAGCTGAACTTTTGAAAGGTTAGTTCAAAGGTTAGTTCAGGGAAGCATCTGTTAAATCAGCATCTATTAAAACACCTCAGATTAAATGGAACAAAGAAATGTAAACATTACGGAGGTTTTGAATGTAAATATGGTAAAACAGAGACCTGCTGAATCCCATCTCCACGGTAACAAAGTCTGATTAATAATGAGGTATTTAGTGAACGTTGTGTGACACTGGCTGGTCGTCGGGTTGTCTTACATGTCGGAGAGAACAACAGTTCGAGATCCGCTGGGGGGACAAACCACACAACATGCACATGGAGTTTGACCTTCGAAGTGCCAGACCAC
>NW_019524392.1:2079-2553 GCF_002814215.2 Seriola lalandi dorsalis | reverse complement strand
ACCTGTTCACACCTGTTCATGTGGAGGATGGTTCGGCTTCCCGTGCTGGTGTTGCTGATGACCACAGAGGCTGGAAGGACACACTGAGCGTGCTCAGACACCAGAGACACGTCGATGTGGAACTTCTGAAAATCTTCCAAAATAAAACTACACACAGGAAACTGTTTACATCTCCTCTGTCCTGAAAAATAAAACTACACACAGGAAACTGTTTACATCTCCTCTGTCCTGCAAAATAAAACTACCTACTTAAGATGCAGAGGAGATGAGGACACAAGGAGATAAGGAAATGAGGAGATGAGGAGTGAGGAGACAAGAGACAAGGGGAGAGGAGATGAAAGCATTTCATCTCATCCCAACTTTAATGTTGATGTTTTGTCTCTTCAGGACTCGGGGCCTTTAGAAAAGAATTTAGCTATTTCCACAGACACAATCAATATCGATCAATGTCACATGCTTTAAACACTATACACA
>NW_019524392.1:0-1701 GCF_002814215.2 Seriola lalandi dorsalis | reverse complement strand
TGATGAATGTGTAGATCGGTACTCACTTGGCCACAGGTCCAGCAGACAGTGAGCCCATGAAGGCGCAGGGAGCTCCAAGAAGTGACAGCACTGTGCAGGAGTTTGAAGCGTTTCCTCCTCGCTGCCAACGCTGTGACAAACACCTTCAAGAACAGAGACAGATGACATGACTGCATCATTACAATCTGACAGAAGCAGCTCAGTTGCCCAAAATTGAAGCAAAGAGCAGCAATGAGTGAGTTTCTGGCTTGACCAAGCCAAACAAAGTCACTTCAGATGATTTAATTATATTAAAAGAAGGAATGAGATCAAGCAAACACTTATTTCATCAGTGTTTGCAACATTTCAATAATTGCAGACTCAACTTTCCACCCCACCTCCCCCTTCCTTGGATATGAACGTATGTTCAGGAGATGTCTGTTTTGCATGATGTCTGAATTGAGTTTAATCAGGTTTCCTCAATGGTGTAAGTTTGTGTTAGCACCAGCCTGTGCTAGCATCAGTCTGTGTTAGTAACAGTATGTGTTAGTGTTAACATAACTCTGTGTTAGCATCAGCCTGTTAGCATAAGTGTGTGTTAGTGTCAACATAAGTCTGTGTTAGCACCAGCCTGTGCTAGCATCAGTCTGTGTTAGTTACAGTATGTGTTAGTGTTAACATAACTCTGTGTTAGCATCAGCCTGTTAGCATAAGTGTGTGTTAGTAACAGTATGTGTTAGTGTTAACATAAGTCTGTGTTAGCATCAGCCTGTTAGCATAAGTGTGTGTTGGTATCATGGTTGGTATCCGTCTGTGTTAGTGTTTGCATAACTTTGTGTTAGTATCAGGCTCTGTTGGTGTTAGCATCAGTCCGTGTTATTGTTAGCAACAGTCTGCAGCCTGAGTGCTAACCATCCGTGGTGCTAACCTGCTGTCTGTGTCTTCTTCGGGGTATTTGTCGACCACGTTGATGATGTCCAGACAAACCAGGCCCACACACAGAGTCTTCTTCTGTTGCTCCATGTTGATCCACTCATTCAACTGCAGTTTGGACTTTGATACACAAACGTCATTTCCTCTGTCGTCTCACAATAATAAGATGCACCACTTCCTGTCAGTAGAGATTACAAAATAAGAGCCTTCAGCACTTTCGGTGTTTGTCTTCTTTTTTAATGATTCAAACTACATTACTGCCACATGCTATACTGGAGTTTGGAGTTATTGATGTTAAAAATGGAAAAGAAAATTATACATATGAATCCTCATTGTGTCAGGTAAACCATTTAAAATGATAACTTCCTGCTTCCACATGAGATAGGGGAACAAGACGGAGGTCTGAAGTGTTGAGGACATTTACCCTCACTGTTACTATCTTTTGATTTTCATTTTTGTCGTAAATGTATGCCAGCTGTTTAAATGCATTATATTATAATATCATAAAAAAACTTAGCAAAAGAAATGTGGAAGAGAAACTCAGAGTGAATTTATTCCAGCGATTTAAAGTTTACATTTTGAGCATGTATCTGGTTTTCTTATACCGAGTGATTTACAATGAAAGCAAAAGGGGTTGCCAAAGAGGACCAATAAATCTTTTTAATGTTACTTTTATTAAGCAACACAAAAAAAGCAACCTTTAAAACAAGAAATGGAACAACAAATGAGGCAACAGAAGCAATACAAAAGAATGACGCTATCAAAAGAAAATATCAAAATATTAAAATA
>NW_019524391.1:0-1327 GCF_002814215.2 Seriola lalandi dorsalis | reverse complement strand
CTATGCCATTTTTTGGCATTTTTATGCCTTACTATACTATGCCATTTTTATGTCTTACTATACTATGCCATTTTTTGGCATTTTTATGCCTTACTATACTACGCCATTTTTTGACGATTTTATGCCTTACTATACTATGCCATTTTTTAATGATTTTATGCCTTACTATACTATGACATTTTTATGTCTTACTATACTATGCCATTTTTTGACGATTTTACATCTTACTATACTATGCCA
The DNA here is from genome assembly GCF_002814215.2 of Seriola lalandi dorsalis. Lineage (NCBI taxonomy): Eukaryota > Metazoa > Chordata > Actinopteri > Carangiformes > Carangidae > Seriola > Seriola lalandi. The sequence continues at coordinate 1,087 of NW_019524391.1, read as the reverse complement.
ATTTTGACGGTTTTATGCCATACTATGCCTTACTATACTATGACATTTTTATGTCTTACTATACTATGCCATTTTTTGACGATTTTACATCTTACTATACTATGCCAATTTTGACGGTTTTATGCCATACTATTCTATAACGTTTTATGCATTTTTATGCCTTACTATACTACGCCATTTTTTGACATTTTATGCCTTACTATACTATGACATTTTTTAATGATTTTATGCCTTACTATACTATGCCATTTTTTGACGGTTTTACACTTTACTATACTATGACATTTTTTGACATTTTTATGCCTTACTATACTATGCCATTTTTTTATGATTTTATGCCTTACTATACTATGCCATTTTTTGACGATTTTATGCCTTACTATACTACGCCATTTTTTGACATTTTATGCCTTACTATACTATGCCATTTTTATGCCTTACTATACTATTTCATTTTTTAATGATTTTATGCCTTACTATACTATGACATTTTTTAATGATTTTATGCCTTACTATACTATGCCATTTTTTAACAATTTTATGCCTTATTATACTATGCCGTTTTTTAATGATTTTATGCCTTACTATACTATGCCATTTTTTAATGATTTTATGCCTTACTATACTATGCCATTTTTTGACGATTTTACACCTTACTATACTATGACATTTTTATGCCTTACTATACTATGCCATTTTTCGACGATTTTACACCTTACTATACTATGACATTTTTTGACATTTTTATGCCTTACTATACTATGCCATTTTTTGACGATTTTATGTCTTACTATACTATGCCATTTTTTAATGATTTTATGCCTTACTATACTATGCCATTTTTTTGATGATTTTATGCCTTACTATACTATGCCATTTTTTGACGATTTTACATCTTACTATACTATGCCATTTTTTGGCATTTTTATGCCTTACTATACTATGACATTTTTATGTCTTACTATACTATGCCATTTTTTGACATTTTTATGCCTTACTATACTATGCCATTTTTATGTCTTACTATACTATGACATTTTTATGTCTTACTATACTATGCCATTTTTTGACATTTTACATCTTACTA
>NW_019524390.1:6857-7828 GCF_002814215.2 Seriola lalandi dorsalis | reverse complement strand
GGGGGGGGGGGGGCAAATAAACCTGAAACCTTGTCAGTGCAGAGAGTGAGAGAGTTAGCATCAGCACAACCACTAACACTGTGTCAGCCACTGCCAGTTACAAGCTAACGAACCACATAAACAAATAAAAGATGCTAACTACACCAACGGTTTTGAAAAGATGCTAACTACGTCAACGGTTTTGAAAAGATGCTAACTACACCAATGGTTTTGAAAAGATGCTAACTACGCTAACGGTTCCTAAAGATGCTAACTACACCAATGGTTTTCTAAAGATGCTAACTACACCAATGGTTTTGAAAAGATGCTAACTACGCTAACGGTTCCTAAAGATGCTAACTACACTAACCTTTCTGAAGAGATGTGAAGAGGACAGATGACCTGCACCCTCAGCACTCTGTTATCCATACAATGACTCAGAGTCACATATATAAACTGATTTCTTAGTCAAAATCATTCTAATCTCTGCGACTTGAATGTGGACACATCCTGCAGGTTGAGGAGAGTTGATCCTGTGGAGAGCAGTGAAACTAAAGGATCCAAACTCATTTCTGTTACCGGCAGCAGCAGAGCTCCAGTTCACTTTGCTCATTAATGGCTGGAAAACGCGAAGTGTCCAGTTCTTCAGCTTTTATTGAGAAAAAGGAAACAAACCTGCAGTAGATTTAATTGACACTTTGACACCATATAGTCAGAGCAGGAAACAAAGAGCTGACTGCTCATTGTTGCAGGTCTCAGAGGAGGAAGTAAAGTCTGACAGAACTTCCGTTTTGTAGTCCACAGAGGGTAAGAATAGAAATTTATTAAGAATAAAGAAGTCCTCATTAAAGTAAATGATGTTTGTGTTCTGTCTCTGTGACCTCAGGTCGGGTCGGCACTCCCCACTTCATGGCCCCGGAGGTGGTGAAGAGGGAGCCCTATGGAAAGCCTGTGGACGTGTGGGGCTGCGGCGTCATCCTCTTCATCCTCCT
>NW_019524390.1:1819-2780 GCF_002814215.2 Seriola lalandi dorsalis | reverse complement strand
GATACTTTCACAGTATTAATATAGAAGCTAGAGCTGATCTATAATCACACTACACATGGACACACACCTTTACACTGGAGGAGCTGTAATGTATTTTATATTCATATTCAGCTTGAGTATTTGGAGTCTCTGGAGTCTGTCCTCTTTGTCTCTTCAGTTTTATTCACATATTTGACAGTTTTAGTGTCAGTTTCTAATATTCTGTGACACTGACATGAATCTACAACATCCAGAAACAAGGATACTGATAAAACTTGACTTCTTCGCTGCGTCGCATCAGCGTCTCGGTTCAGCTGCAGTTGTCTGTGGTTTGCAGGTGTTAAATCGCACCATCATCTGTCTCTGTTCACTGAGGTGTCTTCCTGAGCCGGCGCCCTGATACTCGCCGTCCACAGGAAGCGCGTGACGCGATGTTTAGAGATGACAGGATGAGATTCAGCTCACAGCTTCGCGACAGATAAAAGATAAAACTCCTCAACTTCAGTTTGAATTTCGATCACATTTATCGTCCATTTTATTTTATTTCTTTCTGTTTGATCATTTAACATGATGACGGAGGTACTGAGATACCTGGTCCAGGTACGTCAGATGGATTATTGATACAGGAGCTATAAATAGTCTAATAACAGCTGCTCCTGCTGATGTCACACAGTTGGTGAAATTGTTTCTTCTCAGTGTTTGTTTACCTGAAGAGAGGTGGAGCAGATCAGAGGAAAAGTCCTCATGTTTTACATCACAGTCTGTTTCCAGGTGTTGATCTGACTGCAGGTGTGAAACAGTGGTTTACACATCTGTCCACAGGGAGCTGCGAGTGACGTCTGATAAACGTCCTCAGGTGACGTCACGTTGGCGTCACTTCGGTCCGGAGCTCGTTCTCTGAGCTCAGGTCACCAACGAGGCAAACAAACAAACATGGCTGCACACAGTTTCAGAGAACGTCCAACTGTTGTGTTGTTGTTGT
>NW_019524390.1:0-828 GCF_002814215.2 Seriola lalandi dorsalis | reverse complement strand
GTCAGAGGACGACAGAGCAGAGCAGCCTCAGACTGTGGAGGAACAATGGCCTCTATTGTCGGGCCCTTTGTGCCGTTCACAACAAGCACAGCCTCCATCACTATCTGTGTTAAAGTAGCCTCCACACACCAGACACACACACACACACACACACACACACACAGGGAGTGAAGCAGGGATCCTGGAGCCGTCTGCCTCTGATAACATGTGTCTCGTTTGCTCTGTGTCGACTGCTTCTCTCTGACAAACCGCTTCCCGTCTCCTGGGTGAGTGTGTTTTCTTCCTGTTTTCTCTTTCTGATGCGTTTGCAAGAACAGCGTTTTGTCAAGAGATGCCTGGAGCGTATTTGAAGTCAGCCCACCATCCCCTCGTGTGTGTTTCTGCCGTTTGACATGTATAATGAGGCTTTAGTCGAGTGCATTTGTGTTTTTTCTCCCTCATGTTTTAGTTTGCGAGTTTCCTCCGGCTCCTCTGGTTAATGGAGGCAGGGTAATAAGTTTCCCTCCAGGAAATGATGTTTGAATTTACTCCTCACTAATAGGAAATTAAGATAGCATTCTGTTTCTCAGAGTAAGAGCTGATTCGTGCTGCTGACACACACACTCACACTGTGAGGTGTAATTGTGTTTGTGTGTCTGTTTCTCAGCTCTGACTGTAAAAGTCTAAACATTTAAATATTAAATCCACAGTTTGTTCAGATGTTCAGAATCTGTTCATCTATTATTTTCAAAATAAAAGCCCCCAGAGGTCAGCGCAAGTGTTTGTTTCTTTTTCAACAAAAGCAGAAAGAAAATTTTGAGAACTGTCTCTTTGAAAGCAAGAGGACAA
>NW_019524389.1:1119-2381 GCF_002814215.2 Seriola lalandi dorsalis | reverse complement strand
GTGTGTGTGTGTGTGTGTGTGTGTGTGTGTGTGTGTGTGTGTGTGTGTGTGTGTGTGTGTGTGTGGTCCGCTAGCTGTGTTTTGTCGACTGTTTGTCAAGTCATGCGCTTCACACTTGTTGGTGTTAGGGGTGTTGCAACACCCACAATTTCACAGAAACATGTTTTCGCTGAACAGCATAAAAACCATGACGGACGTAGCCTCCGTGACGTCACCCACAGGTTTCTGAAGAGCGGTTGTGAAGTTCAGAGTCTGACTCCGCCTCTAACTCCTAGCTAATCCATAAATGGTCAAAGAGGAGGGGCGTGTGTGGAGCTGAGACTTCAGTTCATGCCGGTTTGTGGCAAGCATACGCTCACCCACCTGTCACTCAAGAGGCCACGCCCTCAATCCTCCATAACTTTAGTCCTAAATAAAATGTAAACAGGTGAGTTATATAAACAGGTGTCATGAAGGAGGAAATTAGCTCTAGAGACCAAAACAGTTTTTGTACCAGGCTGTAAACATGTTTACTTCTGCTGTAAAGTTGGATATTTTAACATGGGAGTCTATGGGGACTGACTCACTGTTGGAGCCAGACTCTAGTGGCCGTTAGAGGAACTGCAGCTTGTGATACCTCGGTGTTGGCTTCATTTTTCAGCCCCTGATAAGGTTAGACATCCCTGCCTGACTGTCTGCCTGTACATATGTGTCTCAAAAGCAAATAAATTTCCTTAGAAGTACAGTGTTTCCTCCAGGATTTTTTTCAGCAGTGGGGGGCATGCTCTCCGGGTGGTGGTGCTGGTGGTGGTGATGATGTTTTTTATCGCTACCATTGAACTTTTACAATATATATCTCAGCCATATACAATGTCAAGAAAAATAAATACCTTTGGTTTGTGAAAAATAAATGTTACTTCAACTCTAACCAGTTGAAAATGTAAAAAGTAAAAAATAAATAAAACAATAACATTAAATAAATAAAAATAATAAATAAACATATAAAGATCAGCTAGATGGGGCTGTAGAGTCAGTGGCAAAGTTTGCACCCAGGCTCATCTCTCTCCCCTGCACCTTCACCCAGCTCTCAGCTGCTGTGCTCTGCTCTCCTCCACTTTGTTTAACAACTCCTCCCTGTCTAATGTTACTTGTCTAATAAGATTACATTTAAAGTGTGAGTAACGTAACACTAACAGCGTTATATAGTTTATACTCACATCACATCTGATTACAAGTGTGAACATTAAATTACTATGTTTACCTAACCATCATCATTTACGAGT
>NW_019524389.1:0-1010 GCF_002814215.2 Seriola lalandi dorsalis | reverse complement strand
TATTTGTTTAGTATATGATAACATGATGACAGTAAGGTTTTAATGTATGATGTATTATAACATAATATTGTATAGTTGACTGTTGTGTTGTATAGGGCTGAAGGGTGTTATGTAATTGCATTATACAGTAGAACATTGCGCTCCACCCACCCAATAAGGAAAGACGGAGATAAGCACTGAAATATTAAAAAAAGGTGTTACTATTTGGTTTATCTAAACAGTTAATAACAGATGACAGCAGTTACTCATTCATACTCAAACTGACACAGAAAAATGACCAGAATCGATGCCAAGCCAAGATTTAATTGGGGAAAAGGAAACACAACATTAGAGGATTTTCCAAAGCTTTACAGAGAACTAGAGAACAATGACATGAGTACTGGAAATACTGAGGTTAAGTTTCTTTTCTTGGTTTATTTAAAACAGTTTACAATAAGCAGTGTGTATCCATTCAGAGAAGTATTATCAGACACTTTTTAATATTAGATTCAAACTGATTAAAACTAATACACTCTGCTGTAACTGAAAAAGAAGTTTGAGCTCATTTTGTAGAGCAATATTTTATATGACAGTTTCCATTTTTGAAGATCTTGTTTGTCTTATTTCACCACAAGCTGTTACAACAAATTGTTTAAGGTGTGACGGAGCTCAACCATGCACTGTCTTATAAAACAAATATTAGTCATAAAGTTGTATTTTTCAATAATATTGCAATAATGGCATAGGAGTTCATTTTTTATCCAGTAGTGGCTGTATTGTTGTTGTACAGGCCTGTGACCAGCAGGTGGCACAATAAGACAGATGTGATAATATCAAAGTGTGAGTGTTCATCACATCACATATCGACACCCTCTTAAAATAATGGCCTAAGTCATTTTTTCAGGTTTTTCAGGAAACACAAAAAACTCAACAAAAGAGTCACACTTTTGACATAGGCCATTATACAACCGGGGGTAGAATTGCATGTTCCCCTCAACTGAGGATTCAGGCGATTTTACCAGAGGTGGCCA
>NW_019524388.1:853386-885458 GCF_002814215.2 Seriola lalandi dorsalis | reverse complement strand
TTTCCTCTAAAATAACACAACTTCTATCTAATGTTGATGAGCCTACCTTTTTATGCCTGAGTGGCATTCTCTCCTCTCCAAAATTGTTCTCAATTGAGTTTCCTGAATTCTCGATGGACATCTTGGGAATTTTCATCTTCTTTTGCATTATACTGTCTTCAAATTCTTCTACTGTATCTGTGAAATGCAGACAGAAACTCATGAAGTTTCCAAAAAGTTACATGGGTTTTCATAAAACGTGACAGTACCTACAGAACTCTTTCAATCATTTGTCCTACTCGGGCCGAGGGCATTTCGTCTCTCCATGGAGCTAGGTTCAACTAACTTCCTTAGCCTAAACTAAAGCCTAAATTAAAAAAATAAGCTTTACGGAGAGGTAGAAATTGTCCTGGCTATACGGCGCTTTAACATAACCGACGCTGTGACGGTGTTAGTCAGGTCGGACCGATCCTGCAGCCCAGACAGCTGAGATTCTGGGATTAGTGATGAAGCTTGTTAAAGATCGAGCATAGAAAACGACAGTGAGCAAACATTAATGTAACTGCAGCTAACGTAAAGTAAATCATTTCAATTTCACACTAACATGCGCGGTCATGAAACAGCCATAAGGCTGACATGTTGCTGATGGACAAGTTGCTATTTGTTGTGTGCACGGATGTCTGACACGGCGATGACTGCAGCGCCGCATCCCCTCTGTGACACAAACCATCAAATAATCCAGCTAACAAGCTAACCGCAACCTACCAAAACCCTTGGGCTAGCGTCTTGAATACATTTGCGAAACCACTACAAATATGATAACACACCAACCACGGGCTGTCGGATGTGTTTTTAATGTAGTGACAGCTCTGCGTCTGCACGCAGTTAACTAGCGCGTCAACGCTAACATGCTAACACTGAACGAATACACACCAAGCTAGCAAGCGTTAGCTACATGTTGTAAACAACCGTTGTGACTGGCTAAAATTGCATGCCACGTATTTAGCGAAACAAGCAGCACCTCTCTATCGAAACGAGAGTTAACTATTGGAACACGACACCGTGATCGAAAAATCTGTACAGCACTGACGACGAGGTATGACTACCTACCAAACTTATCTTAGCATATCTAACTAGCATATCCAGCTAGCCACAGCCGAGGACGTTGTTGTGGCTATCAGTGTCAGACTCCAGCTGATCACGTCTTGACAGATCGGACTAAAGGATCTGCTTTGACACATCACCGAGTTCCGCGCACATCAACGTTACTTGGTCAGACAGAGGAAAAACAGCATTAAAATCAGCTAATCTGATGTGTTAGGAGGGCAACTTACCTGCAAGGGCAAGGATCTGTGCTTCGCACGGCTGGCCTGCGCTGCCATTCTCTTCAGTTCTGTGAACCAGATACACCTTCTGATTATCAAAATCTGTTTTGTGCAGAGGTCTGAAATCTTCCACATTCGAAACGGGTAACGCGTAGCACATATCGTCTTCAAAGAATCTAACAAAAGCATACATTATTTACTTCTCTTTGGTCCTGCACTTTGGATATGGTTGACAGTTTTTCCTCACAAAGTATTAAAAAAAATATACACATAGGGGGGTTGGGGATGGTGTCTGCGCTCGGCTACTCTTGCCTGGTCCACATCACCAGGGTTGATGATTAAGGCATGAGTAATAGACATGCTATTAACTTCATCGTTAAAAGACGGACAGATGCATGAGTATTCAAAGACTGTTTCGATTAATTTGCATTGGAAACATGAAACACAATGTTAACTTTCAACTGTGGTTAATTATAGTATTAAAAGGTTTCCTAATTTCTGTCAGTTTTTAAACATTTAAAATTAACAAGATTTACACAAATGGCAATAAAAACGTCAACATATTTAAAAACAAAACGATATTTATATGGCAAATATTTTTTAAGCATCACTTTAAGTAATTACGCAGGACATTTCAGTCACTCTGGGTCATTGCACTTATCAATATGGACACCCATTACTTCTCAGGCTGTCTTCTAAGGAATTGTCTCAGGCAAGTATAGGGAGGAAAGCCACCGAGATGATTACATGCTTCTTCAGATTTCATTGGTCTCTGTGCTTTTATGTGTTTCCTGGTGTGCACCTCTCATCTGTTCCTTGTATCACACCAAAAAGACTTAAGACCAGCTGACAGACATGAACTCTTTGTTATTGTAAGACAGCCAGGTGGTTATACAACAGGATGGATTTCTCTCAGTTGTTACTCTAATGGAGAGCACCACAGTCGATAAATGACACTAACAATTTCGTTCTGCTTGGGCTGCTGTAATTGAAAAGTAACTGATGCAGAACTATATAGAGCCCCTTTTCTTCTCTGATATTTTGTTTCATAGTTTCAGGCATTTAGTTAGTTATGATTAGGCCTGTTTCAAATGCCATCTTCCCCATGATGTTTGTTCACTGTACTGTATGACCGCTCCCAGAGTCTGTATACAAGACAATTTAAAAACAAACAAACAGAGTGGTGGCAATAATTCTCAGAACATAATGCCAGTCATTTTATTTCAGTTACTGAAGCTGTCGTTCAGGCTGTTTTCAATATAAGTGAACAGTTACATCCTGATGCTAAGATGTTAATTTGGGAGACTAGCTCGCTTCAAATTTCTACGTCGAACTGTCAAAATGTAACACATCTATATATTTACAGCAATTACATTTGCTAACATTTTTAAATAAATTATATTATAGAGGTAAGGGTTCATTTAAGTCATGGTCATCCTGTATCTCTACTTTCTCTCCTCCACAAACTACAACAGGAGTGAGAGTGATAGACACGCGATTTGAGCAGCTTCTGAACAAGTCGAACAGAGGATTACTGTTAATCTAAGCTTCTGTTCAATGGCTCTCCTGTCCTCAAGGCTGAGCTTGTCAACATAAGGCTGCTCAGTTTCTGGAGCTTTCTGTCTTTGAAGTGGCCAGGGTTTAAAGGGGGACACCACTTCATTTGAGAAACCCACATGATGTTATTCATTCCTGCAACCTGGAGAAGTTCAATAAAAGTTTAAACAGCAACTTTCTCATAAAGTTAGAGTTCATAGAGGTGCACCAAGGATGGGAGTCTGCCTAGAGACACAATAAAATTTGAGTTATCCAAATACATTTTTATGTTACAGTATTATTGTCATTTCTAAATGTGTCTTCATGTTTCCCCAAAAATATTCCTCCGAACATAGGAAAACAAGGTAAAATTTCATTTTTTTTCGTACGAACTTTCAATTAAGTGGTATATTTCTTGTAAAATCACTGTGATATTTCCATTTACATATTGTTGTCATTACACAGTGCACCATATTATTCCTGATAGCACAATCTATAGAACTTTTTGTAGACACATTTCTTTTACAAATGAATATCCTTACAGTTGCAGTTTTTTTTAATACACATTACACCACGTCAGCTTCTGTCAGAACTATTTCCAAGCTCCAAAAAGTCTGACAGCTTAACCCATGTACTCCTGCTTCCTCGCTGTAATTATTTCATGCTCTGTGGCTCCACTGCACTGCTGGACTCTCTTGTTCAGCCTCAACCAGGTCACATTGCTTGAGTGAACACACCGTTTTGTGTATGTGTTTCATGTAATACATAGAAAGTGTACAATTTCATATATGAACTGTAAGGGTGATTGGCTCCTGCTCCATCAATGTCAGTAGTTATTATAAAGTTTGATTGTCTCACAAATGATCAGTAATATACTACATACATATGCGATGAGGGTATACTGTAGTATATTCTTGGTTTAAAAAGTGTATTTAAGATTTAACACACCCATGTGTGAAGACTGTTCTTGATTGACATCTCTCTCAGCCCCTCAGTCCCTACAGGCATTTTTCACAGGAGACATTTGACATGCCAAAGAAGAGCTACAGTCGAAAAGTCAAAATAATCTCCTTTTCTAACCACTTTTCCTTGACCTCGATGGAAAACGTCATGAGGTCAAGGAAAGAAGTGATGGATAATTCATGAGGACTTAGGAAAAGACAACCGTGGTACAGAGAGAATTCGCTTTTTTGTTTTTCAAATCAACTTTTCAAGTCAGGTTATTTACGACACATGGACACATTTTTCCCTACAGTAGCCCCAAATGTGTAATTTTTATGAATGAGATGAAACAAAGCAAAAGTCTGTAGTTATGACACATTCAGTGCATTTTGGCAAAACATAAATATCACAAACTAAATGTGTTGTATTTTTTTCCCCCAACAAACTCTTGAGAGGATGTGAACTTTTTGTATTGTTTCAGTGTTTTCAGTATTTGCTACAATTAAAAAGTAACAGTTATAAATTTTAATGTAATATCTACTGGGTTTTGCAACAATAAGAAATAAAAGCGAAAGCAGAAAGTCTACCAAAGACAAACTATTGTACAATTTCATACTTTCTGACTTTGGTTTATTAGAGTATGAGAACTGGGGAAGGTCAAAATAATCTGTTCAAATTATACAAAGGACAGAGAGAATGGGATATTTATCAAAAGAATGAAAAAAGACTTTCAATACAGAAAAAAACTAACATTTATAATTATGTGAGTGTGCAAGTTCTCTTTCTCTCTCTCACACACACACACACGCACACACACACCCTTTAGGACTATCTATAGCACTAGACATATGTAATTACAGAGGGGATGGCACCACATTCATTTAGTCTGAAATGACCTTTCCACAACCAAAATGCTCTTAAATTAGAACACTTAAAATATCAGTTAAATGCTCAGTGCCCATTGTTGTGTTTTGACTTTTCACCATTAAGACAATTAAAAGCAAAGCTGCTATTTACTTAATAAATCGAATCAGCTCTTTGTTTTTTATATTATTCAAATACACAAACTCTGCTCTAATTTGTCGCAAACTATTGGCATGCTAATTATCTGATGGGACAATGATTCATTAAAGCTGAGAGAATAACTCTAGATAATATTTTAGCTATGTTTTATCTGTGGGGGCAGTTGAGCGGGTAAAGACTGGAGTCAGGACAGAAGCCAGACATCATGTCCTGCCTATTAGCTCCACACTGCCAGGCTCATCTATCTTTATTGGTCATCCATTAGCCTGCATTAAAGGGAGACACGGGATAATAGCAGTAATGATGCTGATGATGGAATTAGACTGCGGGTACACACGTCATCATTGCAGCGCCGCGCCTGGAATCATAAAGAGTTCCCACTGACAAACGGCAGATGGACGGAAAGATATAAAATAAACAACTCTTTTCTGTTTCTGATCAGTGAATGTATGTGTGAGAGAGGGAGGGAGAGAGAAAATGAGATGAGGTCTTGCAATTTAGTTGAAAAATCACTATAGTGCTTGGAGGTGTGTGCATTAACTTTACGGTACATTGACAGCCAATCTGAAGGCAGCACCTGTGCCAATCTGCAGGATGGACAGATGCTGGTACAGGTGTGTGCGTGATGATGGCTGGCAGGGACGATTGCCAGCCTGAGCAGCAGCATACAGACACCAGACCCAGCAAAGTAATGATGCCAGGCATTAGACAGCCGGGACGGAGGGATCATTAAGGCAACTTTCTGGAAAGATGCTCGAAGATCAGGAAAACACCGAGCAAAATGAAGATAGGGATGTCTGGTTCCAAGATGACGGACTCAGAGAGGCGTAAACGTCTTTTATAGGCAGCACGTTAGAACAATCAATCACAACTGTTTACAGTCCAGGTTAATGCTGTTATCCTTTTGTTTTTTTGGAGGCATCTCACCAGTCTTTCTCTTATTATGCCACTTAATTAGCTCCGCATGAATTACTAATCAACCATGAAGAAGGCATTCACCAATTTAAAAAGTGATAGCCCATGAAATGAACAGCACAGCCTCATACAAGCGCATCAGTTACTAATGCTGCAGGGCCTGAAAAAAGACCTTTGACTGAAAGAGAGAGACAGAAGACAGAAAGAACACAAAAAGACACACACACGCACACACACAAACACACACACACACACACACACACACACACACACACACACACACACACACACACAGACAAACCTTATTGTGAATAAATCCTTCATTAAGTATTTAGAATGGTATCAGTGCTGTCCCTGCCATCATGCTGTGTATACTCAGTGATCCACCCAGGAGACATTGATCTTCTTCATAAGAAACATAATGACCACCGGAGAAATACTGATCATATTTCAGCACCCGTCAATTCAGTTCATTAGGGCCGCTCTACCTCCTGCTGTGGCCCTGTATTGATCTTGCCAGAGTCACAAGACTGTTATTCTCTGCTAACTAGATAGGGAACTCACAAAACTGTAATTTATACAGAGGCAACAGCAATAAGACTACAAAGAACAAACAAGCAGAAAATACTTAAAAGAATGCATATTGCCCCATCTGTGTAAGCGCAGCGTGGACTGTCTGTCTCTGTGCCCTTTCTGCGTCGGCATCAAATGTCAGACACGACACAAGAAATCCTAAAAGTATCAAGGCTGTCCCCGGGTTTCAGAGAGAATTTTTCTAATGCCTCTAATACCTTTTCCACCGTCTCCTCTCCTCTAATCTCCACTTATCTGGCAGCCAGGTGAGCCGCAGCACATGGCTGGTGGGCAGGCTTTGGTCTGTGGGAATACAGCTCATCTTAATGGTATTTCTCCCCCTTTTCCTTCTCTTCCCTTTGCTTCTCTTACCCTTTCCTCCAGGGCGGCTGTCAGACAGAGACGGAGGCAGCCAGAGAACTTCTCATGGCTGCTGTAGTTGACAGCAGGGAGCCGCTGGGATTGGACGAAAGACCACAGCCGCCCGTCATGCAGAGGGGCAGCCAGGCTCACAGGTGCACAGCATCTGACAGATAATAGCTGATAAAACCCAGGCCAACCAGTACCTCGTTTCACGCTAGGGGACGGGGGGGACCCATGGTGGCGGGGTGTGGGGTCAGATGTGGGGCGACATGGGCATGTTGAGGGGCAAAGTGTTCTGACAACTAGCGGCCTTTACTTAACCACCACCCAGCCAGACACAGACCCCCACCCATACACACCCATACACACCCACACACACACACACACACAGAGCAGTCAAGGATAGACAAGGTCACAGATATCAAATCCCTCCACAGAATCATTCCTGCAGCTTACTGTACACTTGGCGGAGGTTAAGATTGATTTGGAGCTTAATACAGACTGTTGGTGCAGCTGCTGCATCTGAAAAAGCACATCAAAACCCAGGAGTCATCTTATTAGTTTTTATTTTTTGCCATTACTTGCTGCTCTTTTATTACTCTTGTTCTAATTTCTGTTGAAAGATCTGTGAGTCTCCAAAGTACAATAAAATTTTGTTTATGCCACGCAGTTTCTCCCCTTGTATCCTCATTCTGTTTCATGTTTTTATTCATATCCAAAACTGCTTTTCATCTTAGTGAGCAAATCAAAACTCAAATGTACAAAATGCAAACACATTTTCATCTGTTAAAGCTGAAGTAATGCTGACCCAAAAATATTCAAATCTGTGATAAAAAACACAATAACTGCTTGCAATCATGTTCACTTATGTTGGCTTAATTTCACATCTACCTGCCACTTGAGCAATGCTTCACTCTGCGTGAAAAAGAAATGAAAGCGCAATATCTCATAACCCATTTTCCTCAGCCAGGGCAGACAAACACTTCCAAAGATTCCTGCTTTCACTGTAAAAAAAGTACAGTAAGTCATGTGTCGTGCATCTCCTCTGCCATCCACATGCAGGATGCCAGCTGATGTGACAATGGGAAACACAGTCTATCTCAAATTTAGTCCTGTGAAGGAGAAAACAGTCAAGACGAATCTATCGAACAGTTGCAGCATGGCCTGAGAAACACAGTCTGTGAACAGTCCACTTCTGTTCTCACTGAGCTGCTGCCACTGAGAGACAGGTGCAGCAGATTTTAAACACATCCACACAGGTCTGACAAGATTGTTGCTCAATATCCCTAATCGTCAATTAATCAGCAAATAATCAGCAATTATTTTCAAGTGCTGATTTCAAAACATTTCTTTCAAAACTAACTTCCTGTCAATACTCTTTCTCTTTCTTTCTCAATCCAAATAAGCCATATACTTTTATGATGTGCGATGCGGGATACATTAAAACTTTACTGAGCATTTCTGTTGAAAGTCAGCTCTAACTGGCTTGGATTTGTCTGTGGAAACCTATCTGTATCATTCCTTGGTCTCCAATAGAGGTCAGCACAAAGTCACACACTCATGCACAGGACAGCAGGGTGGCATAATGAGCAGGAGAAATTCCTGAGTTTAAAGGACTTGGGTTCAAGCGTCTGCTGTGTTGAAGTTTGCCAGAGAAAGACTGGGGCTGCTGTTCTACAGCTGAACCTAATGGCTGACCTGCCTGTGAAAGCAGAGCAATTAAAAATAGGATTTCCCTACGGAAATCAGTAATGTATAAAATGTTTATTTATACATACAGCACTCTACATACACATCCATTGGGCACACATGCTTCACATATAGATCTGACAGAGCAACTGAGGCACAGTCTGAGAAAAGGCTGATAATGACCTTGACCATGGCAGCGAGGTGTCTCCTGGCAACATACCTACCCCTCAGGTCTCGACGCTCATAATTTTCCACAAGGCACACATTGAAAAATGTAGGATTACATGAAGAAATTTAGGGGCAAAATGAATATTCATCAAAAAATGTGTTTTTCCTTTATAAAGGGATACAAGGAGACATTTATAAGCAAAAAGATTTAATTAATTTGACTATAAAAAGCAAACTATGTTTTTCAAAATTTCTGTTTAAACCGTATTTATTTAATAATTATGTAATTATTTAGACTTTAAACTGCTTTAAACCATATCAACGTATAAATGGTGTGAACATCTCTATAATAAAGTAGTTCTTAAGTTGTTCTTCTTAGTTCTAAATGACAACAAAAGTCTCCTCAGTCTGTTTAGACATCACCGGCGAGCGGTAGAGTGAAACACTTGCACTGTCGAGCCCTACCCACAGACAAGATGTAATTGCCCATAAACTTGAGTTTTTAGCTATGTTAGCAGGCATAGCTGAGCATTAGAATATATTGTTTGGTTAGACCACGTTAAATTAAAGGATAATCTGCAAGTTGAAGGAAGAGAAACTTCCAGAAAAATCATGTTTTATCCATCATTCAGGCGGAAAGTTCAAAATACCCTTGAGCCTCAACCAAAGCCATCAAAGGTGTGAATGTATTGAATTCAAAATGCTTCATCATTGAATTCATGAACAGGTCACTATACAGTAGTTGCTGATTTGACCTACAATCCAAAAGTGAACGAGAACAAGCACATACCTCCAGCCAAATTGTACAACACCATAAAAATGTCAGATTTTTTAAATCAATATCCAAACATTATCTCCTGAGAAATTGACAAATGTGTTGACAAATGCCCTGTCTTGCAATGTTAGGGAAAGTGATTTAACACAAAATGACTAGATCTGCACCTTAACTGAATTTAACTTATCCTTCCCTGGCCCATGCTCAATCCCTTCACTAAATTTGGTGCAAATTGTCTCACTATTTTTGCATAATCCTGCTGACAAAGAAACAAACAAATAAACCAATGGACATGGGTGAAAACATAACCTCCTTGACGGAGGTAATTAATTTAAGACGCAGATTATAAAATCAGTTATTTTGAGCTTCAACCTGCCATTATTGGTGTACATATTACATTTTATGTTTACAGTTAATTACTTTAAAACTGTAATCACGAGCAGCCAAGTGGAAAGCCAAGTTCACTTCAGCCTCCAACTTGTAATTCCCGAGTAGGAGATATGAATGAATTTCTGACAGCAATAATATCTTCCACTTGATGAAAAGAACTACAGACATGTCAACCAATTTACATCCAAATGAAATCCAACATTAACACCAATACAATTGATTCAGCTCATTTACAGGTGCTATACTGTTTGTATCTGTTGTTTATCTGTTGTGACTACAAGGTTAGCAGTGGGGCTAATCACCGTGAAATAATGTGTGAATGCTCCCGCATTGCCACAATGGGTGCTTTTTTCTGTTCAGTGATTTAATGTCGCTAACACAGTTGTTTATCTTTTGTATTGATTCCACCACAAAAGTCTCATGTAGATCCATACTATAGAGGTGCTTCTACTCTCAGTCACCTAACATTGTCTATGGGGAAATGAATGGGACTTTTATTCCTGGAACCAAGAGCACATGAAACCATAACAAAGGTCACAGAGCACAAAAACCAGCAGAAGGTGAACAAGGTGAAAGAGCAGCTCACCAGAGGGAAAATGAAATTCTGCAACTCAAGAAGAGGAATCTCACTGAGAGGCTCACAAACCAGACCACAAACCAGCTGAGGAGCAGAGGAACTGAAAACCTTCTGAATGAGGGAGCTTGGCAGACACAATGCTCTGGAGGAGAGGTTCAGAACAGAGCAGAGAGAGAGAGAGAGAGAGAGAGTGCCAAGAGACAAGAGTCAAGCTGGAAGAGGAGAAGAGAGAATTAGAAGAGGTGAAGAAACAACTGGAGAGATCAGTCTAAAAATGCAGAAAAAGAGGTGAAATCTCGCAAGAAGAAGGTGAGGATCAAGATTGGAAAGACAAAGGTTGAAAAAAGAAGAATAAATGAGAAAAGAATATGGAAATTAAACAAAAGGAAGATAATGAGACATCGAATAAGAAAAGAAAGAATGAGCAGAAGGACATTGAAAATAAATAAAAAAAGAAAGAGGAGGAGATGAAAAAGAAACAGAAAGAGAGGTCAGAGCTGAAAAAAGAAGGAGAAAAAGGAAACAAAGGAGGAGAAGTTAGAGAAGAAAGGCAAAGGAAGGGTGAAAAGGAAGAAAAGAGTGGTAAGTAAATAAAGTGTTTGTTCAGCTAAGGCAGCACAACAGTAGCTCCCTCCAGTGTTGTGCATAAACACTCAACATGTTTTTGGCGAACAGTGAACTGAATGTATTTGCAACTAATGAACCTGCACGCACCTGAAGGTGTTGGTAATGCACCAAAAAGCTGTTTGCCAACCACTAAAAAACATCAGAAGACGAACTGTTATACGACAAAATCATAGCACAGCTTTCAACTAGCGACTGTCATGTAACCAATGGGGCAGCATGTACCAACCAGTAATCTGCTTTATGTTTTTGAACTGCTGCATAATTTGGTTCATGCATTTCCGTTGCTTCTACAGTACATCTTTACTGCACCTCTTTTTTCACTTTCTGCATAATAAACAAATGTACATAGAGCTGAATTACATTTGTAAACCAATCTGTTTTGAGTTGTCTTGCTTTATGACACACTCTTTTAGTGGTAACACAAATACACTCATAAATGTTTCTAGGTTTTTAAAAGGTCGCATATTTTACATTTTTACTGTGTTTTATTTGAAGTTTTGATATCCATAAGAAGATATATTTGTGTTTTTAAGTACCAAAAAATAATCTCAATGTAGTTTTACATCTCTCTAGCTCTGAGCATCTCTTCTGCTGTTTTCTGAGTGATCAGATATAAATATAGTAATATATAAATACAATAATATATGAGTCCGGGTGGGCCAGGCTTGGGGCATGGCTGCGGGTGGTGACTGCTTTGGTGTGACATCACAAAGTTACAGAAGTCCTGACGGCTCGTTTTAAGTCACAGTTTCTCAGCATTTCTCCATGGACTGAGCTCTTTGCTACTTTCACAGTATTATAAAGAACTTAGACCTGCTTTATAATCAGAACCTTTAAAAGTAATCTATGTCTGTGATTCTATAGTAATATTATGGCAATATGTGGGAGCTGGGGATGAATGGGTAGGAGGAGGTCCTACTGAAAGCAAATACCTCAGAGCAACTTCCATCCAAAAAATGGAACTAGTTCATTTTAATCTGTGTGAACTGAATTTTGAGCCAGCTCTTATGAACCGTGAACTTGCAAAACACTGGGTCCCTCCTCCTCCATCTTGCTTCCCCCACACTCACCCTATCCTTCTATCTACCCTCCCCAAATTACCCCTCTACCACCTTCACCCTCTCCACCCTCCCTCACTTACCCCTATACCTTTCCCCTATCTCCCTCACCCTTCCCCTTACCATGCATATTAGGCTAATTGCAAACTTTAAATTGCCACTAAATAAATAAAAAAAGTACTTCATTAAAAATTCTAATAAACAAGTTAAATCGTATTTCTGCATGTGTCAGTCTCTCTGAATGAAGACAGACTGTAGAACTACCTGCACTGCAGTTTGTGTGGCATGTGACATTGAATAGTCTGCTATGAACAAGAGTGGCATGAGTGGCAGGTTTTCATATTAACAATGTATCTTTGTTTTAAAACCATACCATTAGCAACTAGAATCACATATTGGTTGCAGATCGTCCATGTGCTCTGATATTTAGCATCTTTTAAGCAAAGAGGATGCAATAGGTTGTGAATAACAGTGATATAGTGATTGTTAAGAGAGGCAGTGTCCTGGCCCCACACACCGAACACACACACACACACAGAAAAACTCAATCCCCCAGCCATAACACAGAGACAGAGTGGCATCAACCTCTATTATCTAGTCCCTATGCTGCTAACACAAAAGGCTCCCTGGAACAAAAATCCAATCAGTCCTCTCTAGGAGGATTTGCTCCACAGCAGTGCTCAGCAACACTGGTGGCTCTGCTGGTGACAAAGAAATAATCTCAGAGCCCACAGCCTGTTTACTGCCGTCGTCACATCGCCCTTTTAGAAAGAGGACAGAGTCTACGCTTCTTCTGTTGTCATTTACTGTCCTCTGAGTTTAGCGCTCTCTCTCCCTTTCTGCATGCAGAAACATGAAACACATGGTTGACTGTGTGTACAGTGCGTGAAATTACCGAATTTGTGACACAGGGAATATTTACTCTAAGCATTAGTAATATGGGCAGGACAAAAAAAAAAGAACCTTCAGGCATATAGGCGAGAGACAGGTTTTAAATAATTGTTTGATGACAAATATTTTCAAAATATTTTCAATATTGCATTGTTCCTTACCACCCTCTACCCCCAACCCCCCCTTCAGGCTCCTATCTCTCACAGTCCTCCATTCTTTGTCTGGTAAATTATCACACTCGTTCTCCATTCATTAGCATGCTGCTGCTTATTTAGCTACGCTGCTGAGAACCCTTCAACAAAATCAACTGGAAAATACTCAATATGAGGCGGCCAGCGCACCCCTCTCCGTTGCTCCCTTCCATCCTTCATCTCCTTCTTTGTTTGTTTTATGTGTTTTTTTAACCACATCAAAATGGAAGCATAGTCCCTCATAATGAAGAGGAGCGAGATAAAATATGCAAATTCATAGAGAAAGGATATAATTAGGGCAATAATAGGAAGTGTTGTTTTCACAGCTGCTCATTTACACAGAAGCCTGATAGTATTTTTTTTTATAAATAATGTTCTTCTCTGTTTTTTCACTGTCCTCTGCATTCCCTCCCTCCCTCTCTTAAGGTGTTCCACTAAAAACAAATCTCTGCAGACCTACAGCATGAAAGCCAGTCAACCTTACAGTCCCTGAGCCACCCAGAAATTTCTATCAGCTCAGGTATGTACCACAGGCCTAGATAGGGAGCAGGAGGTTGCATTCAGGTTG
Source organism: Seriola lalandi dorsalis (assembly GCF_002814215.2). Taxonomy (NCBI): domain Eukaryota; kingdom Metazoa; phylum Chordata; class Actinopteri; order Carangiformes; family Carangidae; genus Seriola; species Seriola lalandi. The sequence continues at coordinate 871,868 of NW_019524388.1, read as the reverse complement.
TATCAGAGCTGTCTTTCCACCTTCCATGGGTTAACCCAGGCTGTATAGAAACACAGTCTCCTGGCCTGCAGTCTGCAAAAGGGACTTTTTTCAGTGTGGAGACTACAAGCCTGAAAGAATGCGCAAGAATAGCGTACACTTGCTTGAAGTATTAAAGACAGCATGAGAGCTCCAAAGGCAATGCCTTCTTCTCTGTTTGCTGTACATACTGTAGACATATTGCTGCCACTGGCTATTTTCTTTGCAGCAGACTCCTGCTGCAGTGTTACCAATTGGAAAAGAAAATGAAATTTAAACACTTTTCCATATTTTAAAGGAGAGATAAGGTCATCATTAGCATTTCAGAGAAATTCAGTAAGCATGGCTAAAAGGTGCATAAGACACAAAAACTTTGTTGGCTAGATCTTTGTTCTTTAACTTTAAGATGTGTGGTTATAAAAAGATGTGAGTAAATGAGTGAGGAAATGAGAGCTTAATGAATGAATGCAGGTTTCTTATGTTCCAACTTAACTCAAAGGGGGACTGGTCCGGCAGATAAAGATCGACTGATTAAAGTCTGCACAGCTGAACAAAAAGGAAATTGGTACACACAAGGGGGTTAACTTTCATTTCTCTGCAAGAATAAAAAAAAAAAAGAAAAAGAAAGATTAATGTTCTGACAGAAAATGTGTTTTCTTCAAAGTAAAATAGAAATGGTACCAGCACAAAGAGTTTAAACAATCGCCCTGTGTTTCATGAAGCAAGCGTTTCATAGGATTTAGAGGCAGGAGGGAAACTCTTACTATACCAATACCACAACAGCACTCCATGAGTGCAATCTGCAAAAGGGCCAAGAGAAATACATCATATTCAAAACAACAGCATCACCACAACAAAGACATAAATACATGATATATCACTATATTGTTTGGATGACTGCCCAGACACTTTCATCTGAAGAAATGGAAGCTATTAAATGTCTGAGAGAAAGCCAGGCTGGTGCATTGTGTAAATTAGAGAAAACTCTGTTGACCCCACGTTCACACTGCAGACAATTTAGTTAGAAGTAATCCTCGAGTTATTCTGCTGTTTTCTGACATGTTATGTAAATGTTGAGACACTACATGCTGGTATTTTGTAGGAGAGAAAGCAATGGCTCATAGGAGTCGAAAACTTTCTCCCCGATTCTCCCCGATCATAAAAAATGAGAACTAAAAATTGTACTTTCTTTTAGCTTTACAAGCAATAAAGGTTTTACTTCAGTTACAGTTTCCTTCCCCAAAGTTTACTTTTTGTTTTTATTTCAGTTTATGAGGGCCTGTGCTTGGCTTGTTTTAGTTGACCATAATAAGTTTGCTAGGCAGACAACAAGGTTGTTGCCCATGACTGAGTTTTTTTTATTTTGCAATAACTGGCGAACAACAGCCGAACCAATTTCTACAGCTCCTTATTTTCCTAATGGCGTGTTTGTTTTATTAACTGCTGCTCCTCCTGGCAAGTGGAATTTAAGCAAATGTAAGTGCAATCCTGCAAAGCTCATTTTCAAGTCTATTGTATGGGTTAAAATGTGAAATACAGTAGGTTTGAAATTTCACAGTTTTATTCATTAGTCTATTTAAAGAATATAAAGTAATTTCAACTCTAAATAATGGCTGATTACCTGGATTTGTAGGACACACTGTAGCTGGTAAACACATTTGCTGCATGGTGAGGGATTCTAGCTTCTGTACCTTCCTTCAAATTAATTACATTTATTTCATCACTCACTGCTAGAATCAGTTACTGTGATGTGTCAGTAAAACTACCAGCAAAAAACTTGCAAATTCAGTTTTGTAGGCTATGGTATCTGATATACACTGGTAGCAAAGAATGGTGATTTGGGAAGCTATTTATGATCGTGCAATGTAGCTGTGTCTGGACTGTTTGTGCATCTGTACTTCTGCAAAAAAGATCATGACCCTTTTTACAAAAATATAAATATAAATTGAAACTTGTTGATGTGAGTTGATGTTGCTCCTGCTTTGATGTCTGTGATTTTGTTTAGAAAATATGCCCTGACCTGGTTGTTTCCATGGAAACAATAAGAGTAAAATAATTACAGTTTTCATCATGTAGGGACCATCGCCCCATACCTCATAATTTTGTCCATGCTGTTCATAATCTCATGCCTTTATTATGTTAAATTTACTTACTTCAATTTCCACAAAATCACAATAAGTGTAGAATGAAAGATTCAGACACGGCTTTTGAATATGAGCAGCTGGCTGTGCAAAAACCTAACCTCTGACCTCAGAGATATGTACAGTGATTTTGTCTGGAGAGAGCAAAGCAGGAAAGACATAGAATAACTGTAGAAAGAGATTCTCTAATGAATAACATTTCTATTCTGCTCTGACAGAAACAGCAGGGAAATGGAGATACAAAGAGAGAAGTGATAGAGTGAAAAAGAAGAAAGTGAGAGGAGAGATCTGAGAAGTGCCTATTATCTCCACGCTGCTTCATTGCTTCAGACGCACACACATACACACATGCTGCACACGTCTGTGCACAAACCTAAAAGCGTGTGCAAAAGTACACACACACTGACACACAACCATCCTCTCAAATCTGCCCAGATCTCATGAATATGATTGACCTTTTTTCCACTGTAATGCTGAGAGCGCATAAAGGGGAAAGGAGAAACTAAACAGAGGCAAGCAGAGTTAATTTAGAACAACACATTATTGGGTGCTGACTGAAGATATGGAAAAGGACAACCTAATCGATAAGCCAAAAGAATGACAATGGCCTCTCAAATCAATGTCTGCACCCCATTTTCTCACTGTGAAAAGACAAAGCCTTCAATGTAGGTGTTTTTTGTTGTTCTGTTTTGTGCTGTTTGCACCTGTGTGTGTGTGCGCGTGCATGTGTTTGTGCTCGTGTGCATGTGTGTGTACCTGGCTGCTGCTGTGGTGGAACAGTTGCCAGGACTAATCATTATTTAGTTGTGGCGGGGCTGGAAAGGTCAGCAGTCTGAAATGTCAGGCTGTGTTCAACAGGAGCCAGATGCAGCCGTGCACTGCTCAAGTGTCCAATTAAAGAGGGCCGAGTGAGGTTTGAGTGGGTCTGTGTGTGGGAGTGAGTGTGCATGTGTGTGAAATAAGAAAGGGAGAGAATAAAGACGTACTGTGTTTTTTGTCTGTTTTTCTCCGATGTGTATATACATATACATCAGATCTGTAAAGTACGTGCATGTGTGTGAATACATGTGTAAGGGTGAATCATTCTTCAGAGCAGCTAATGAATGTCATTAGAAACAGAGACCAACAGAGCAGCGGGGGCAGAATCCTCATCAAATCTCTCTCTCTCTCTCTGACACGCAGCACGTTATGAAGCCACTTGAGCCTATTAGTTTGTTCACACCCATTGATTCCCCCTGCTGTCCATGCTATGAAGACGAAACGAAGGAGGGGATAATGCAACAGAAAAGGGCAGGAGAAACAAGAGGACAAAGGCAATGTGATAAAATAAGATCACTAATAAATAACAGCAGATAACGGGTGTTGCTCAAATGAGTAGAGGAAGAAGTGCCAACAGCAGAGAGGGAGGCAGTTGGGAGGGTGACAAGGAGAAAGGGAGCGAAGGAGCGGAAACTCCTTTAATCTGCGGAGAGAAGGAGAGGGTGTCCTGCCTGTGTTTCCCTATCAAAGTCATTCATCTGAAAGCCTCACCTGCTCTTCATACAGCCATCATAATAACCTTCACCATGTTCAGTGTGTGTGTGTGTGTGTGCATGTCCACTCACCTACTGTGAATAGTAATAAGCAGCAGGGCAGAATAAAATATGTCTGCCAACTTAAGAATATAATAGACTTCCCTTCAAGGCCACACGTAACAACAGCCTGAATAATGACCTGCAATAATTTACACAGCACACTGAGCTCTATACTGGTCAAAGGAAGAAACCCTTCACTGAGAAATAATGGAAAGCTATTTCAGTCTATCTATGGCCTCCATGGGTGCAAACTATAAGCTAGTTGTATAGCGTCCACGACTGTAAGCTTATCCAAAGAGACAGATGCAATGTCATAAAAAACTTCAGGTTTCAGCTATTCTAAGATTAATTCAATGGGATGTCTGTGACTGTTAACAGGACATCTCAAAGTAAAACTTTGTAGCAATAGATCAGACTTTCCTCTGTAGTTGTGCTATTTTACTTCTCTTATGAGACCATGGAGTGCTACAGTTTGATGCTGCATATTGGCTAACCAACAAAAAAGAGTGGACAAAATAAAATAACCTTGGAGGGTGCAGTGGCTTTGCACAATACCCAGTTCTCTTAATTTTTTCTCATTTTGTTGTGTGAGATTTCAATTTTCGTTTTTATTTTCTCCCAGATTAAACTTAAAATGAGGCACTACACAGACCTCTAAAGAGGCAGCTGCTTTAACAAAAGCAACAGAGTTTTTGTGACTGTCCTCTGTGTGCCTGATTCCAAAACTCAGTCTGACTATTTGTTGCCTCAAATCTATTCAGAACTTGAGTTTGGTGGATAGTTTGTAAGAAATTTACCAGCATTTCTTCTGCAACTTCAAGTATGAGGGACAAAGAGCTGTAATAGCACAGCCAGTAATGTTTTCACCCAGAGTGTATGAAGTGTTGACTTGTGAATGAAAGAGTACTGTCAGTCATCCATATCAACTTGAAGTTCTAAGTCCTATTGAGCCATACCCAACCACAATAAAGTGAAAATAAATTGACAAAGTTTGGCAACAAATCTATAGAAAGTTCAGGACTCCTTTAAGAAGATGAGAGGACACATTCATACAGTACTAGTTACCTAGTAACCTACCCTACTGGTGAACCTCCATTTTACTTTGATATATCACATCTCTAGATCAAGAGCGCAGAAACTGTAAGCAAACGCTCTGGTGTCACATTAGTTGCATCAGTTGTTTGATACACACAGAATTTTATGAAAATAAAATCCTTCTTCCTTTTCCCCCCTCACTTGGCTGTAAGAACGTGTTTGTATATAATCTTCCTCACATCCTCTCCCTTCTTCACCTTTTTTTTTCTCTCTCTGGTTGCCCTCTGTCAAACTGTGAAGGCCAGGGGCGAGTCTTTGCCTCTGCCTAGGGCCTGAGGAACAGCTGCAATGTAAACCTGCTAAATTAACCCCGGTCTCCATGAGCCTCACATATGCATTATTCTAATCAAAGCATATTAGATCATCCAGATACTTTAGACATATGGGTCTCTGTATCCTCCTCGCCGTCCCCATCTGTTTCTCCTCCCCAGTTTTTCGAATTTCTCCTTGCTCTTCATCTCAGTGGATCCCTCGTTCTCACAGCTGCCTCTCTAAGACACTGGAATAAATTTCTAACAGTGCAACTACTTTCTGACACATTTTCACATCAAGTCAAACTTTGAGCACCATATGCGTTTCCAACTACTACATGTTATGAGTTTGAGGTGCATACTGAATATAATTCAAAGTACTCTGCACAATATTTTACCTTCCATATGCATATGTGTGTGTGTATGTATATATATATATGTACATACTGCACAGAGTCAGTCACATGGACATACACACAGCACAGGTGACAACACACAGACTGTGAACACGTGTCGCACAAAGGCTCACACTTGTTAATAAGACATTGCTATAATAAGACAACAAACATATTGAATGGTGCTGATGACTGACAACCATGAATAAAAATACCAACTAAAGTTAATAATAAAGGTAAATATAGCGCAAAATAACAACAAGTAGCATGAGTCACACTCACACAAATGTTAGAAACACTTGTGTTTTTGTTTTTTATAAAAGCATTGTGACAGTGCTTGCCCTTATGACTTCCTATGACTACAACTGAATTCATGAACTCCCTGTTATCCTGTTTTTTTTTTTTTACATTTAACACATCACACCATAACACATCATCATTTAACACATACTCCAGCAACCATCAAATCCGCAATAGTTCTATTTTCCACAGTACAAGCACCATTTTATCTTTGCTTGCCCCACTACCCAACTGTGCAGTTATGTGTTTGTGTAGGAAATCAGGATCCAGAAAACAGCATGTAAAACGTTCAGCATTTAGGATTGGGTTAGAGGAAAATACTTGGGTGCCATACTAACAAGTTTCTGTCCAATCAATATCAAGCGAAATTAGAAAACATGGAAAGTACACTGATACTGAGCCTCCAATGGAAGCATCACAGCACAGTTTTATGTGAGTGGCGGTGGAGGGGTGTTAAAGTAGAGAGATGGACTGTGGGTGGGTGAAGTCATAAGATCTCAGGGACTTACCAGAGTTGGTGATGGTTAACAGGTCTAGATGCCGTTGTTGCTGGAAGAAAAAGAGAGAAGAAATGTCATAAAATGATCATCAATGGTCAATTCTCAATATCACTCTAATTATTGTACACCCTTAAGTCTATTAATCTATCTCACATATCACGTATTGGTTTAGTTTGCACAGTAATTATAGTAGTAGTTTACCTTTTTGACTAGCTTGTTGGTAGTTAGTTACATTTTCATAAGGACGTTATTTATAGAAGTTTAGTTTTGAGTCATTTTAAAATGTACTGTGGGTTTTTCTGTGCTGCAACTGCACTGTGTGACTACTGACAGACAGCTGTAACCACAATGATAACAACTTACAGTTTTATTCATTCATTTATTTATTTGTTTTTTTGAAATTGCAATTTTTTGCAACTTTATATTGTTTACATAGTTTGATATGTCTTCCAAATAACTTGACAATGCTGTACTTCTGTTAAGGTTAAATCTTGAGCTAGTTCAACAACCAATTTTCAAGCAGTTTCCCCAATACACTCTCTTGCTCTCTCTCGCTCTGTGTGTGTGTGTGTGTGTGTGTGTGTGTGTGTGTGTCCTCGTGGGTTTTGATGGAGTGTGTTTGAAAGAGTGTGCAATTTTACACTTGATGTCTCCAGCAGCTGAGAGGGAGTCTAGAGGAGGTGCTAGCTGGCTACCCCTCTATTTAACCTGCTGCCTTTTTACACACATGCCCTTACAGACACACACACACACACACACACACACACACACACACACACTTGACTGTTGAGCACTGCAGTAATCAACACCCCAGCCCTCCTCATCTATCAGTCCCTCAGGAGAGAAGATCTTCACATCCTTGGGAAGGGTCTGAGTGTGTGTGTGAGTGTGAGAGACACACACACACACACACACACACACACACACACACACACACACACACACACACACACACACACACAGTATGGCTAGGTCAGAGTCGAAGCCAGCGTTTAGGACCAGACTTCATTAATATTCAAGCACCATACTAACCAGTCGCTGAGAGGGATAAGCAAAGTGACTCTCAACATACTTGGAGTCCTTCTCTACCCACCTACAGTGTTGCTTGAAGTGGAACTCTCCGATAGGCTACTAAACACTTATTTTAGTATTTAGCAGATGCTCTTACTCAGAGTGACTTATAATACACAACATAAGTGGAAAGGGGTCCATTAGGTGCAGAGATGGAATAACTCTAGCCACAAGTTCACCACCATTATAGTGTTGGTAAACCTGAGTAAGAGAAAAGAATGTAACGTTAAGTGTCACAGTACTTTGATAATTATTATGTCATTCAAAAACAATCTTGTGTGACACAAGTGTTTAAGGTGAAGCTAAAGATAAGAAAGAGAATGTCATATTAGGTCATATAAAGCCGTGGCTTATACACTTATAGAGTATAAGACAGTCGTGGTTGGACCTAACACCTTTCCAGTTCTGACGTTTGAAAGGTGTTGAGGGGAGGGGGTTGACGAGCAGTTCTGACGGAGCATAGAGGCATCTTAAGATACTCTAACATTTAATCCCCAGTGTGGGTAATATACCAATAATGTTTTATCTATGAAGCAACTGAGGCCATTTTTTATATATATATATATACAATACGATTTTGTATTTGTATTGTTGTTTAGTTTTTAAATGTATTTATGAATTTAGGCATTACAAGAAACATTGTTTTTTTTCCTGAGCAAAACACTGCTGGTAAAATATCTGCCAGTTCAAAATGCTTTTATGGAGCAAATTATTGAGAGTTAATGAGAAATATGTGGGATTGGTGCAAATTCTCAATGTGGAGAGGGTGTCATGAGGGGCTTTATGGAGAGAAGAGAGAATAGAAGATGCTTGTGTTTAGAGTGAGGAGAGGTCATCCCAGCACAGGGAATCCAGAAAAAGAAAAGTCATCTTAGAAGAAAGATGCTCCACAAACATTCAACAATTTGTGAGGTTGGAGCCAAAGGCGTTTTTTAAGATGGTTTATTTACTTATTTAGCCTTGAGTAAATTTCGATTTTTGTTTTTTTACTACACTGACGTGATGTTCCTATTTACAAGCACTATACAGACTCTAGGTTACCTGAGTATATATGCCTCTAGTGCATTGTGTGTGTGCTGGTATGGATGCTGGAGTGGGTGACCATGTAAGCAGTAGAGGTCACTGTGACAACATGAGACACAAACAAGCTGCGATTATACACTCCACCATTACACACACACACACACACACACACACACACACACACACACACACACACACACACACACACACACACACTCCACCCCCCTCACACAATCAAACTGTTTGTACCACCTGTGGACAATGCTGACTCTCTACAGTCAGTCAGATATAGAGCCACGGCAGGAATCACTAACAACAGAGAAACATTTACACCTCTAGTTCTTCTCACTGTCGCTGAACGGGGGATGAGGCCTGGAGAACAGCTAGACCTTGACCACACCCTTTACTACACCAGAAAATACATCACATTTGTTTGTACATTTAAAAACATGTCATTGAGATTTCTTTGCCAAATCCTATTACATCTGTACTGCAGTAACTAACTTGAAAAAAAAAAACCTAAATACACATCCTTTTTCAATTTGGTATTCACATATATTTATTATTATTCATTCAATGTCATTATGTTGTTTAAATGTCTAATAGGAGACATTTAAACCACATAAGGACATTGAATGAATAATGAATAATAAGTAAAAAAAAGAGATTAATATGAATCTCTCTTTTACAGATTTGTTGGTTTTCAATGTTTCTACCTTTTGCAATGTTTGTTTCTGTAGTGAAATGGACATGCAAAAAGGATATTGTCTGCTACACAGATACGTAAATACTCAACAAAATAACAGTAACTAATAAATATAAATGCAAATCTGTTGTCCAAACTTTCCTACAGTGGTAGTCTGTATTGCAGTAGTAGACAGGTTGATTAGATTAGATTGTGTAGGACTGTGGAGCACCCTCTATTGGGTCTCCACATAACTGCAAGTGAAACTATGGTAGGCTGAATACTATGATTCTATGAATAAATGATTCCTCATTTAAGATTATGGTATGAATATGAACGACTGCAGATGTATGGGATCAGGAAAATACATTTATATGCACATAACATACCGAGGACCAGGTAACTTCTGAACCTGATGGCATTTTAAAATCTATTCTAAAAATCCTCACACGTCATTCTTCTATATGCACACGAACACTCACTCAATCTGTAACCAGCAGATGAAAAGTGTAAGTGCTGTTCAGTCTGCCAGTACTTATACACAGATAATGAATCTGTAGTAGAGAATTACAACACACTACCACTGCTCTCTCTTCCTGCTGCTTTTGTTAGTCCTTAACATGGATAAGGTGCTTAGTGTTCTTTAGGAGGGAGAGCGAGACAGACAGACACACAAAGAGAGAGGGGTGGGGGGGGGGGGGGGATCTGACACAGAGAGAATTACATTAGCAAAAGCATTTCAGGGCAGAAAATAGGATTGAATTAATCTTCATCAAACATAGCCAAGAGCTGAGGGATCACACCCTGGTTGAAGCCAGCCCAGCCTCAGAGTGGCTGGCCACTGCCCTCTCACTGCCATAATGACACACACACAACAGCTTAAACCAAGTGCAGTGAGTATTTGTTACTAATTGATTTCGCCCTTCTTGATTCTACTGTATATTTTCACTACTCACTTTCTGGCATTCACTACACAGAAAAATAAAAAAATAAAATGATTGTCAGTCTCTTTTGATATCTGAATGCCAAAATATACAAATACTTTTTTACGGTTGACAGCTTAACAGATACTTATTGGACTGACCTGATTTAGTATGTTACACCTGCAAAAAACTCCAAGAAGGTTATATCATTATTTGCAAAAAATAATAAATAAATCTGGCTTTAGTCCACAGATGTTTGCCACAGGTGAATCTGAACTGGACCTGCCAGTTAAAGTGTTATCAGGTCAGAAAACAAGGAAGCAGTTGGGAGCCAGAGGTGACGGCCGCTCCAGCTGTCACGGTAGTTGAGCCAGCCGGCGTGGACTCTGGGGCTCTGTGGCTGGAAGCACAGTAAACAATACTGACACAGTTCAAGGGACTGGAGTCCCGAAATATCTTAAAATAGCTAAAGTTAAATGAGAACATAATGAAGTTTTATTTTTCTGGGCATGTACCCTGACCAGAAAGTCAACATCAGTGCTTCTATTCTTGGATGTTTTATGAGTGCAGGCCCTGATACAGATATTTACCTCCATAAATGGAAAGATGCAATTTTGCAAGGGCTTCAAACCAATGTAAACTTTTCATTCTGACTAAAAGACAAACTACTTAGTTTCTCTATGAATGTCTTTATCAGACTCTCTTGCTATTAGGTTCTATTAGACTCTCTTAAATATTCCTAGACTATTATTTTTTATTTAATAAACAATAATCTAATATTCTGACAACTGCCATCCCCGTAAAGAAATCTATAATATTTTAATCACTATAAATACAGTCATTAACAGAACCAATCAGCAGACCAGATAGCAGACTGTGCCACCATCAAATGGAGTGACAGCAGTGGAAAAACCATTAATGTACTAAACCCCTACTTTATGACTAAATTAAATATTCATGCACAATTTACCCAAAACCCATTTGCCAACATTTCCTCCAGAATTTACTTTTCATATTTGCTGATTGTTATCACACAGAAAAGAGAGTATGAGGAAGTAGAAGGAGAAAAGGGGCAGAGGAGCCGTCGAGCAGGGCGGGGGGAGTAACTAAAATCCCAACCATCATTTTGTAGCTCATTTCAAATTAATTTAAAGTCAATATGGCTAAATTACACTGCCACAGCCACCATCCAATGCAGTTTCCATTTAAAAAAAAAAAAAGAATTTGATGTAGCTGTGGATGAGAATACTATTAAAGTAAACCTCCATTAGCAGGGGAGCTTGTGTGGGAAGTTTTATTCCCAGAAAATCCACTATAAGTTTCATTATGCTTATTTTTATTGTCAGTAACAAGTTATTATATTAATCGGATGACAGCTATCACCATAATCTACAATAATATACATATAAGGAATCCAACAGGGAAAGTTTGTTACAGTAGTCCTTAAAGTTTAAACCTGCAATAACAAATTTTTCCAACCACATATAATTACTTTTTTGAGTTGCCTATTTGCATAACCTGTTGATACACTGCAACATTAGCATTTATTTGTGTTTTTATTTATTTGTTTCTGGCTACCTGTTCTATATTCACTCCTATTTTAGTTCTGTATTTGGTCTGTCTTTGTAGTGTACGGGCTTTTAGAGGTTTTGTGCTGAAAACTGTGCTGATGAGAGCAGTGAGTCAATCAAAAAGTTGCATATACCAGAAAACCAAAACAAAGAGCTGAAAGAAACTAGAAAATGCCATAAGGTAGAGTGAGTCCTGTTGTAAAAAAAAACAAAAAAACACCCCTGTCGTTTTTGCAAGCAACTCATTATGACTCATCGTTACGTTTTATTGTGGAGCAATTTCTACCAGCCATTGATGACTAATTATGACAGGAGCAAAGAACTAAGGTGACGTAGTGTGTAGAGCGACAAAGTCTGTGTTACGAGGAGGTTGGGGTGAACTGATGTTAGACAAATCAAAGGACTTTCACACTGGATACTACTGCTCATTTCCCATGTGAAACTGATAGTCAACACTGTTTGTTTTATCCACAACCGTTCCACAACCTTAACTGTGTGTTTATTATTATTATAACCATGATGATGAAGGTCCTTTAACCTCAAAGTCATACTTAACACTAATCCCTTTCCTAAATCTAACTAAGCAGTTTTGTGCCTAAAACTAACTAAATTGTTACACCTGCCACTGGTACACTCCTATGGCTCGTATCCAGGGGTAGGGACAAGCGACCTATATGGTTGACTAGGTTGGAAGACTTGTAGTGTTTAGGGGAACTGCAGAGACCACTGGTAATTGTCTATAGGTTCATCACTATAAAAGACCCCTTTAACATACAAGTAGTCATGTGATCCATTGTTAATAGAAAAATAATGATAATATCCTCATTAAGGAATGAACATTGCTTAATATGTGCATGTTGGGTAACTGGCCTTTTGTCTAAATGGAGTGTTGACATTACAGCTTGCTAAGTGCATTAATTATTGCTGTGCCATGTGATCTCAGTTTTATACCGCTGCACTCTCGATGAGGTCACATGCAGGAAACCGGCATCTGCAGCCAATCCCACTGCAGTCCCCTGTGACCCATACACACACATACACACGCACACATATACACTAACACACATACAAACATTCCCTTATCATGTACTCAGGGTCAGGGCAAGTGTCAGCGGTTGATGGGGTTGTGAGTGAGAAAACGGCTGTCAACAACCAGACTCATCTTCCATCTTCCTCGGGTCCTCTCATCTCATCCCTGCCGTCTTCCTCATCTGGAAAAACAGCCCAATCACCTCATCTGAGTCACTACTTTTACTTCTGTGTAAGCTCACACCCCTAGCCCCCACCACCACAACCACGTGTGCACACATACACACACGATGCCTGGACTGATCTGCAGCACTCCAGAGGTAAAAGGGGAACCAGCTTCATGCGCCCAGCTTTGTGTCTCGCTGCATCTTAGTCATCGTCCCTTGGTAACAAAGAGGGGAGGTGAGGTAAGAATGAGCTAATGGGATGAGCCTTTTAGGACATGTTTGGGTGTGGCTGTCTGGATCATTTGAGCACATCATAATATAAGAGGATTACAGGTGTTCATGATTTAAGGCTTCTTAAAACTGTAAAATGTAATAGTTCCAGATTGACAATTTTTCATATGAATACACGGTTTTTAATTAATATGTGTAAATTTAGCACAACAAAGACTGGGTGTTAATCTTGACAAAAATATAGCACATCATTTTTTTTCACTTAAAGTAGAAAAAAATCACTATGAGTTCATTTCGATAGAGAAATGGCTATTTGCCAGTAGAAATATGACTCGCATGACAGTGTTAGGTAATGTGTGTTGTGGCACTGAGATGAGGAGGGAGAAGATGGAGCAGAGGGGATAGAGAGCAGGGCTTTGTTGCGTGACCAAAAGCCCTTAGTTAAAAATACAACAAACCAAATAAAAGATTTATTCCTTCTGAGAGTGGAGAGCAGCTTCCTCTTGAGCGATGGGAGAGGACAGCCGCGGCCACCTGCACAGGGCACACAGTCCTCCCTGCTGCTGCCGTTATTACACACCCTCTGACACTGTGGACTGCAGTAATCTGATAATGTGCACAACAGCAGGCATGAAAAGATAGTACATGTAGCGTATGCTGACACATGAATATGCATGCATGCAGTCAAACACACACATACCGTATGCATATGGTCATATCGACACACACGCACCAAGTCATTTCACGCCATGCCACCGCCTTATCTCATAGCAGTTAAAAAACATGATTCAATTCCATCTTGATTTCATTAAATATTCATAAAACCAATTAAAAGAGCAGCTAAGCTGGCAGTGAGGTTTCCATTTCCTCCATCTTTCTGTAATAGGCAGTCTGTCAGGTCACCTGCTTTTTGAACAAGGACCCCTTGGGTCTAAGCTGTATGACCATGGTACTCCACTTGTCTCTTTTCAAATACTCAGACTTTTACTTTGAAAGCAATAACTTGGTGCAGCTGGCTAATAACAGCCCAGCACAATCAACCAGATGACAACAAAATGTCTCCTTAGCATCATACTCTATATGCTAGGGTGACCATGGATGTGGCCACATTAAGGTGGGTGTGTTACCAATATTGGACTAATGCATTACCGACTGTGACAGCCAAAAGAAGAACAAATCTCTTCCTGTTTATTTAGACAAGCTCGGAACAAGGTGCAAATGTGTTTTGGCCAAACAAAAAGCAATAAATGGAGATGCTGGCTGTATGAGGTCCTCCTGTGCAGAGATAACTAACTGGTGAGCTCTCTGCGACGCATAGCGACAACACTGTTTACACACTACTAAACAGTTACTGTTCATAAAATGTGCGTTGAAAAAATGTGTCTTCACCATGGGAGTGTTTTCTTTTTTTCCAGCACACCAACAGTTACCTCAGATCTGGCTTTTGTTGACCATGAGGCCAAGGGGTAGATACTCTTTAGCCACCCAGTATAGGTGTGTGTCCTGTGTCTGGTCAGAACTGTTAGACATGACTGTTGGGGACTGCTGAAGATTATATCACTGATAGAGACATTGGTCACCTAGCATCAGTTATTAGGACGGTTTGTCGTTTCGACTTAAAACTGCTGCCAATGAAATCAAATGCAACTGTCCAAGTTTTACCATCCACTTTGCACATTGTCATGTCTCCTGTTCATCATATCTATCAGATATTAAAAAAACAAACAAAAAACAACTAAACTATGTGTGTGTCTGTGTATGACTGTGCAACTGTGTGTGTGCATGCATGCACAAATGGGTAACCTAAGAGTCCCTGCTGAGCCAAGAGTTTCCTCTGTGACCTGGCAAAGAATCAATGACTGCATCTTGACACTGGGGACCAATCAATGACTTGAGGACACTGATAGCATACTTGATACCTCAACACACAATTTCTCTCTTACACACACACAGAAGGACTCTGTCCTAACATCATTTCCCAGTTGGGCTGTGATTGACCCCTGCCTGATGGAGTGCAGGTGTAGTGACCTGGTATTTACCAGAGAACGCTGAATCAATGCCCAGTGGCAGGCACACAGTCAG
The DNA here is from genome assembly GCF_002814215.2 of Seriola lalandi dorsalis. Lineage (NCBI taxonomy): Eukaryota > Metazoa > Chordata > Actinopteri > Carangiformes > Carangidae > Seriola > Seriola lalandi. Next base: position 856,812 of record NW_019524388.1, on the reverse strand, counting down.
GACAACCCCGCAGCATTACTGAGCAGAGATCCAAGGTTTGGCTGTTCCAGCATTACTGGGTCTGGTTACTGGGTAAGAACATTACACATCATACTCCACATATCTGTTTTCCGGAAGAGATTACTTTTTAAAGTATGTTCTTTAGTATTGTTCTTTTTCCCTAAAGCGTCTGTTGTGAAGTTAATGGGGAAAGAGGTAATTCACATAAAATTATGTCTCTTTAATCATGTTATTGCATTGTCAGTGTGGATGAATATTGGTTTACCTCAGGTCTTGGGTCACAGTAAAAAATAGAAGCCAATGTGTCCTTCATCAACAAGTCTAACAGAGCAGCCTTTCCACTATATTACATTGTGTGATCTCTCCCGCTGTGTGTTACATTTTTTTATCTTTAGGAAACACTTCAATGCCAGTAGTATAGTGGAAAATCCACCTTGGTTGTATAGTCTTATATCTATCATTTTCTTTTCAGGGTCTTAAATTAACTGTGAGAGATGGAAAATGAAACTGAGATTCTTCCATATGGGACTTGGAGATCCTTCCAGAGATGTCAACAAACTTTTACAAGGTTTTTGCGACTGAAACTGTAACTAATGCTCCCGCACACCAGTGAACTTGAATACTGACTTGTCGATCTCCCTGTCTTCAGACCAACCCTACTGGAGTATCAATTGACAAGACGTAAGGCTGAAAAGTTCACCCATCTCTCCTCAGGGCCTAATTGGAGCTGAAGGTCAGGAGACGTGTATGTTCCTATTGGTTTATTGCCTTTATGGATCCAACAAGACTGGTGCATGTGTATGTGTGCAGGCCGTGAAACAATTCTCCCCTCTTGTGTCTTGCTGCCTTTTTCCATTTCAAAACCTGTTATTTTTATTTTTTTTATGATATCCCCCAAAACAAATTCAAATGTCTGTTATCTTCAAGTAACCAGACAGTGGGAGACATATTAGAAAAGAAATGAAACAAAATGTTGTGTGACTAAAGCGTTTTCTCCAGCACAACTTTTCCATTTAGCTGAGTTCAATCAGGTATCGGGATAGAGTGCTGAATAGTTCTTTAAAGCTGAAGCAGGCTGGACTGCTGTGCTACTGGTAATTAAGCGGGACAATAATTAGCTGCTACTGGAGGAGAGAAAGAGGGAGGGCAAAAAGAGTTTGAGGGATGTACTGAAACACAAATGCAAGCAAACAAAAACAACACGTACAGACACACATACAATTAAACTGCAAGATGCAATAGATGTGTGTCCCTTCCCCATGTCAAAACAGCCAACACCCTCTCCAGATGTTGATGTGTGGACCAGATGGATGCACTGTTTGGGTGTCTGGTAACTTCTAATCACAGCTTAGAATGAGAGTGGGACTGAGAAAAAGGATGGATGATAAGCAGAGAGACAAAGTGGGAGAAGAAATGACAAAATCAAAAGTACATGGAGCAGAATGGTGACTCATTTGAAGAGGACAAACCCTCAAGAGGAAACTGTGCACACAGGCAGCGCTGAGTGTGTATGTGAAGGAGTGACAGAAAGTTATGCTGTACAGTATGTCCTCCTTTCTTGCTCACTCTGTCAGGAAAGGGTCGGTTTGCTGCCAATGCTGTGGGACTTGGAACCTAAAAATCAATTTAACATCGCAGCTAAACAAAGCTGCATTGACCATCACAGGTACCTGGCTTATGGCCAGTTCCATTAGCCTTGTGAGTACGTGTGTGTTTGCGAACGGGGCTGGTCAAGAGGTTGAGTAGTGCCGTTGTGGAACATGTCTGGTCTACTTGTGTATAACCTGTCTGTGTAGACATTGAGCAAGACAGGGATAGCAGCCAGAATGAGATTTTATACAGTACGTGGCATTGCCTTTCTGCTGATTGCTGGGAGTCTTGAGGCCTGTGTGTTTCCCAAGGCAGCCAAACAACCGAGCTATCAGGTTCATTCAAACAAGAAAAGCAGACAGAATGAAGACAGGTAGAAAGCACAAAGAGGAGAAGACACACACAAAATAAAAGCAGCAGATTCAAAAGTTGAGAATGTTATAACAACTGTTCATAACATGAGTTAATAGATAAAGTAAGACCCTATCATAGCAACTAAGATTATTACATCACGAAGGGAATCATCTGATGCACACTGACTAATAAGGTAATAATATAACGACATTTCTAAATCATTACATATTTTTATTATTCTCGTAGCTTTACTTGTTGAGAAAAAAAAATTCTCTTTTAATCTTTTTACCATTTACCTGGTCTGGGGTCACAGTGGGTGTAAACTAAATATAGACATCCCTCTCTAAAGCCTAAGGCATTCCCATGCTAGATGGGATAGGTTAACCCTTCCACGTACTGTGTCTACCCTGGGGACTCTTTCAGGTTGGATATACCCAGATAACTGAGGCCTCTAAAATATATCCTGATCAGGCGAGTGAACTATCTGAAATGGCTCCTTTCAGTGTAAAGCTTAATCGGAATATCTTCCTTTACTGTTGAACCTTGTCCAAATGCTGTCTGGGTTCAACAGTAAAGGAAACTGATGTCTGCTCTTTGTCTCTATTATCCTGCTCTTTTGGTTACTATCTAGGACTTGTGACTTGAAGGTTGGAAAGTAAAGTGACTGGTTAACTAGGCTTGAAGTTGCTGGCCACCATTCTACCATCTTCTCAAGTACTCAAGAATCATTCCCAAATCAAGCCAGCAGGACTACTGCTGAGTTACCAGTCATTTAGAAAGAACAGGCATGCAGTATTTTGGGCAATGAACTCAACACTTTCAACTCTTTGGCTTCACATTCAGAGTGTGTGGCTCACTTTTCTGTGACTAGGACAGGATCCATGTTCTCTTCCAAAACTGGATATTTAAAATCGGGCCATGATCTTTTGGGGCTTCTGTGGAGGCTGATCAGTGTGATAACTGGATAAGTGAAGCATATCCTCCAATCCAACTTTTTTTTTCTATATAAAAAAGAAACCAACAGTGTCACCTGTCAGTCCACTGCAGCATCCCCAGCCTGCACACTGAAGGAGAGAAAGGAGAGAAGGAAGCCAGGTGCCTTCAGTATTTCAGCCAGATCTCATTCAATTGATGCACAGGCACTGTGGAGTTATTAAACTACCTCAGTTACCTCATATAACAAAGGAGAGTCCGACTATGGGAAAAGTATTTCCCACACACTCCTCTATAAGGGCGTGTCAGTTGGCTAATCCCTCCCCGACGTTTGGTAGCACCCTTTCTGTGGGTTTACCACCTGCAAAGATGGATTAAGGGATTGAGGTGTTGCTTGCCTGACGGAGGCAGTAACATTTTTCTTATAATATAATAATTTATTGTAGCATTCAACTGCATTAATATGCTGTACAATTTCTGTGAAAAGCTGTTTATCTACTCTGACAGAATCCTTGTTGTTAATAGGTAGTGAGGCCTCCCTGTGGCAAA
>NW_019524388.1:732377-853323 GCF_002814215.2 Seriola lalandi dorsalis | reverse complement strand
CCATTTTGCCATGCCTAGTTTCTTCTGCCTTGCAGTTCCAGATCTTACACTGCCATGGCACCTCAGTCAAGGTCTCCCCTCCTCTCAGGAGTCTCTTTTCCTCTCCTGAGATAAAACAAACAAGAAAACAGTCGTTTGACGCATCTGTAATCACCTTAGCTATATCCGCTGGAACTGAGGGCTTTTAATTTGCCGTGCTTTTAATTTGTTTTCACAGCAGTTTCGAGCAAATTGAATTTGTTAATTAAAGCAGCAAAATGAAATGCTGAGCATTATTGACGAGATGCTAATTGGGTTAGTGTGAAAATTGGAAGAGGGGATGAAGTGGTGTGGGTGGGGGCTAACAAGAGGGTTGAGGGGGGAGAGCAGGGCATTTTGGGGTATCAATAGTCAGGACAAATCACATTATAGAACAGCACAAGAAAGGCTACATGCCAAGTGGCCCCATGGCGGCTCCGTTATGATCTGTGTGCGTGCGTGCGTGCCTGTGTGTGTTCACAATACATCACCCCAGGCCTTTTTTGGCAGTGATACACCAACACAGATAGACAGCTGTACTTCCTCCTGATTTCTTTCAAACACAAATAAACATAACCCTACATATACACACATGCATGGAAACAGACAGACACACACAGACACAGAGCAGCATGTGTCTTATTACATTAACAGAGCCTTAGGAAATACAGTAATAAATGTTAAATAATGGATTTATGTGAAGTATAGTTGTGACGTTGTATAGCCTACCAGGAGCCTTCAAAGCTTTTAATGCCAATGTTACATCGTTTCATCATGAGTTTGCAATTCATGTTATTAAACAACAGGGCCAGAACTTTTAAGGGCTCTGTTTTTCTCAATCTAGCCACAAGTACAAGCTGACAGATGCACAAGGGTGAGGCAAATGTGAAACTTTGCTGACCAAAGATGCTATCACAATCCCGCGCTGTGTGGTACAGTCTCAAACAGGGGCTGGTGCAGCAATAATATGTAGTTAAGTGAAAAAATATCTTATTATCAGGTGTAGTTAGGGCAGGCTTCAATAACAGCAAATCAAATCAGCTGCTCTCCCCCTTAAAAGCAGCACACTCCCAGACATGATGTACATAATGGGCTGGAAGAAGAGTCCAGTCAGACTTATCCTGAGAGGAGGCTGATGGATTTGTCTGAGAAATGTCGAGTTTAGAAGTACAAATATACTAAAGCATGACAAGTACAATGTAATTAACCATTAATCCAAACAGGCTGTCGGGGGCAGATGATGTTCCTCTTTGAGCAGAACTTAGATGTCAGGAGAGACCAATATCCCTGCCACACTTTTACCACAACACCATATAGGAGACATGTCGTTACAACTAACTAATAACACAATTAAAGCGTTGCATTTAATTAGTCATATTTGGATAATGAGAGTAAAGTAATAGCGTGTGAAAGCTGGTAATATGATTGCATAAGGAGCCTTCATGACAGACAATGACATCCTCTTGCCTGGTTCATTTTTAAACAGAAGTATTTTCCTGTTAGTTTTTTGCGTATCTGCTGTGTGTAAATGTGGTTAGTCTGCCCTGCTTAGCAGCACAGTTTGTTATTTTTACTTTGTGGAGTGCTTGTTTGGCAGTGGTATCATTATAAATACTGAAAAAGTATTCCATACCCCATCTGGTCTTTGCACTTAAGCATGCCTCAAGCAATGTGATACTACTACAAATAAACAAAAAAATGCTTCATAAAAACTTCATAAAGAAGGAATCACTATGTTATAATGAATATGGTATTATAGTCTTTTTACTTTTCTTTATACTGACTGGGGACTGTTGAGAATGTGAAGCCCTGAAGAAGTTCTGTGAAGTAGAGTGGATAAAGAAAATTTAGAGGCCCTCTCTTTTGGTTTTAGTGATTCTGTTAAGTACTTTATTTACCCTGTTAAGAATTTCTTAACTTTGTTTGCAAAAGTGCCATTAAAGTAAAGTCATTAATATAATTAAATGCTTGGACAACATTTCCTTATGAGGTTTGTGTGTAAATGTCTACGAATACATTCCCACTTGCACTTACACATGTAGTAAAGAGAATTTGCACAACTGAGGGAAACTATGAACCTCCCCACCCCCCTGCCTAACAGTCTAGTATTAAACATCACTCCTTAACCAGCTCATTGACCCCTCAGAGCTCTGCTGAGCTGTTCAGTGCTGAGATCACTCGGTCTCCCTCCGGGCACGCTGGCCCAATGCACTACTAATGAGAAGAATTCACTCATTTGGCTTGAGATCCACACGGGTGAAGGACAGAGGTGACGGGCTGGGAAGAAGAAAGTAATGGAGGGAGAAAGGGACGGAAACTGAACGAAAGATGGAAAAAAAATGACATTAAGTAAGAGATGGAGGCACAATGAGAGAGGAGTGTTGTTTGGAAACAAAGAATGAGAGGAAAGAAAAAGAAGGGAGAGAGGACTGGGAGAGGAGCAGTGAGCTGGTTGACACGCTTAGCAGTGGCTGAATTAGAGAGGTGATTATAGCTCTAATTACAGGCTGAGCCGCTTCATTGATAAGGTCCCAGTCCACACCTGACAACGCTCACTGTCGTATTCTCTCTAATGTAGGAAGTACTCAAATGCACACATATACAAAAAGGGTGAGAGTGGGGGAAATACATTATGGCATCCATAAAAGTTGTGGTAGTAACAGATATATGAACCTTGTTTAATCAACACACAGCTGCAGATTCCAGCTATGAAATACAAGTCACATATTTTACAAATAAAAAAAAAAAAGAAAATTACTTATGCAACACTATAACCTCTTCCGTCCCAGAGATTTCCTGCTGAAATCATGCAGGTTCAGTAACTTGTTATTAGATTAACTGTGAGGTTCACACAAGACAGTATTTCCATTTGCAAAGGGACAGCATATGCATTGTGATTATGAGGTGTAAATTAAATCTGAATAGAGTCTAGACAGAAAATGCAAGCCACATAGATTTCATGCATTGTATCACTGACAGCACCAATTCTGTCTGACTCTCCACTTGTATGTTGGACTGGTCCTTAACACAGTAAAGTGTTTTTGTGGTGGTCTTTGTGTTGATATTTATCATTTGTTTTTTAAGCAATTGATTTCATCCAACGCAGCCAAGCCTTTCCTAAGGTTATGGCTCTGTCCTTGACCACTGTGGTCCAGGACAAACAGACTGAATACACTGTACACGATTTCTACAAGGCCTGTATTTCTATCAATTCTACCACATAATACCCCATTTGGAGAGGGCGAATTTGAATGCTATTCATGGTCCCTATTACCAAATGTCCTCATCTAAGAGAGTGCACTCAGCAATACGAATCAACCTGAAAGGGATTGAATTGTTGGGCGCCACTGTATTTTAGGCTGCCAGTAAATATATCTATCTTGTTCATAACAATTTGCGGCTCTGTGTTTTGTAATCATAAAAAGGATAAGTTTGGGGGAGATATGAGAGCGGTTCTTTTGAGAGTGCTGAGTACAGCAGGCACCATCTGTGTGGAGCACACAGCTGCCTCATCAGAATACCTAATATTCCAATGGAGGGGCTCTAAGTACCTGGCAAACCCAAGTAGATAGATAACAAAGATCCTATTAAATAACGGACAAAGTGGACTGTGAAGGTAGGGGTGGGGGATGTAGGAGTGTGTGGTGGGAATTAGTCTTTTAGCTCCACATACACTCGTAGATGAGATAGCCCCGAGTTCTAATTAAAATTCTCATTCCCATCTAAGGTGGTAATTTTGATCTGAGGAAGAGTGGAAAGTTTGATGTCTTGCAAACAGCCTGCTCCTGTTCCTCTCTCTCTCTCTTTCTCTCTCTCTGTATTTCTCTTTCGTCAATCTTGATCAAAATCAATGTTATCTGCCCAACCTGGTAACTCTTCTATGCCCTTGCTTGCCCTCAATGTCATGTTGGAGCCATCTAATTTAAAAAAAATAATCTCTGCTACAGAATAATATAGATTTGAAACCTGAAATCATATGATATGCAAACACACACATACACACACATATATACTTCCCATGTCCTATGCCTTCCCAATCAGATAAGGATTTTCCTTCAAGCTTACTTTTTCATCCACTATAACTGACTGCAGAGCCACTGCTCGTCAAAACAAGAACTGACTGACTGAACAATGAGCTGCAAAAATAGTGAACTTAACCAAACTATTTCACAAATCCTGTTACATAATGGACATGCAGTGTGCTTATTCTCATTCAACTGATTTATGTTGTTAAAGGCATTAACTTGATAAATAGGTGTGCAGGACATTTAAAAAATAAATTTAACATTTCAGCGTAGCTCTGATCAGCATACAGGAAGACACCGAAAAGCACACACACAACAAGTGCCAGGAAAACACTTTTCAGAAATGGATTGTCAGGATACTTTAGGCTGGGGAAAACATTGGGACAAAGCATTAAAAGAGGAACTAAATCATTCACTTTCTTTCTTTCTTTTTGGCCAATTAGTCGTGACATGATGTTTCCAGACCATGTTGCACTGTAGTGTAAAGCTACATCTCATCTGGGTGGGGTTAACAGACCACACCTGAATACACCTAGCTGTGATCATTGGTGTGTTTTCACATCTATTAAGCTTTTAAAAACATAAATGCGTTCCGCCAACTGGACTTCCTGGGTCGTATTTCATTGTTGCCCTCACAAACACTCCCCACTGTGCTGTTTAAAGCAGGGCTTTTTTCCAGTGTGAACCTTTCAGCCCACAGACGTCTGTGCAACAAAGATTTTCCTCCATACAAGATTTAGTGTGGAGTCACTCGTTAATGCTATTTTTACTGGACATGCATATTGCAAGAGGATGTGACATCTAAACTGTCAGGGTTCATGTACACGATGAGGGTGTGTTTTAATACCACATGTAAGTAACTGACATTAGATGCCCACACAATCTGAATATGACGTGTGTTAATTGCAGATGTAAAAGGGGAATATTATTGACAGACTGTTAGACAGACAGAGGTACTGGAAGGAGTGAGGACATAATTACATACATGCCTCCACATTGCAGCTTGTTTTGTCATGTTTACTGTGGTGCACTAAATTTTTTACTCACTCTCCAAGCTCTCTCTCTCTTGCTTTTCCCCTTTTCTCTGTCCTTTTTTCCAGCTCATTACTCCTAAACAATTATATTTTGGTAGAAAGCCTCTCAGTCGCAGCCTGCTGCTGGCTAAAATGAAAACAGTCAGTGCAGAGGCAAGAGGATGGATCACAGTGTCAACGCCAAAGTTATCATCACCTTGCTTGATTTATATTTCTTCTGTGCTTTTTTTCAGTGCGCTCTGCAAACACACATACACACAAACACACACTGACTCACACGGAAAGTTTTCTCAGATGAGCAGGCTGCCTGGGGTAGTATTAGGGGGTTAACTGAATGGCCATCATTCTGATAGAGCGCCTTCATTGAGGCTGTAAAATTAAACAGCCAATTTCACCTGGTAATTGGATAGTGAAATATTCATGGTCAAACTCCCTGCCGTGAGACAGTAGCATAATGCAGTGAACAGAGTGAAAACACAGGTCAGAACATCGAATTTAATTGTCACAATGGTGTAAAACCGGCAACTTTCTATGACACCATATTAAGTCTATATCCACTGCTAGATCAACTTTCACACTGCATTCCCTCTTTGCTGTTGCAGTGCGGAAAAAGCAGAGCAAACGTTCACCTGAAACAGTTACAGTTATTCAAAATATGGTTTGAACTGAGGATGGTGTTGGTATTCACAGCAGCATGTGTTTCACTTAGTCTCTCCCGGGCCGCAAAAGCAGTAGCTTTAATTGCCATAAATACACTCTAATTAACAGGCTGGAGTTCCTGTGATGTTTTTCACCCTGCCCAAACATTAATGCAAAAATAGCATTTACAGTACGGCGTAATATTTGCTAATTACCAGCGTATGAGAGAGGGAATAAGGGGGTTATACACAAGCAGATGGCAATACCTCAGGGGTTAAGCTTCCTATTTCTCACCATACTGTGTTTGCCAATATAAGCTACGGATACACCACCCTTGGGTAGTATGAACTCTGCATCGAGGAATGAGTGCCTGGGATCAAACACTCAAATGAGCCGTGATGATAGGCCCAGTGATACATGCTGCTGTCTTCAAGCCCTGGCCACAGAGGGCTTCCTGCATCAACCCGTTCCTCTATTGCTTTACTTTCCTCGCCCTTAACCTCAGGCTCGACCGTTTGAACTCAACTTCAGAAGACCTTTATATTTTTTTAATGAAAATTTTCAGTGAACCACATGCTGCTGCTTAATTTTTTCTGGGAGAGTCTATTGTATAGGTATGAATGAGATTGTCCACACAAGAAACTGGTCTTTTGCTTAAATGCCTAAAACATTCTGTGTTTACACGACAACAAGGTCCTTCCTCGGGTGGCTGTTTCAATTATGACTGTTGTCTATGAAAAAATAAGGTCTCTTGATCTTGTATTAAGTGTCTAAAACCTTTTATGGATGAGGCTGAGGTGGATGGTTGGGTCAACAAAGTGTGTGACTTTGATATGAGAGACCACTGTTCATTTCGCTTCCAACAGCAAACTTTTCACTTCAGTTTCTTTTCGCTATTACTGCAATAATTTCCAAACCTTAACTAAGTAGTTAGTCAAATCACAATCTTTCCCTTCAAACAGGTCTTTTTCAAGCCTAAACCCAAACAAACTGTAACTATAATGGTTGCAGATCAAGAAACTGATACCATCTTTGTTAATTTTTGTAATGTGAAATTAATTTAATGAATGTTTTGTAAAATATGATTATGGGTCATCAGACATGTCGGAATAGTCTCATGAGAAGCACAGCTGGCATTGGATCATTGCTTTAGTTCAGGCAGAGCACTGAAGTTGCACTTGCATTAACTCAGCTGTTTCACTCATGACTCCTTGGCCACTTGGCTACCAGCTGATTGGTATCATTTAATCATATTCATGCAGGTTTTCAGTATGACTGTTATAATCTTATGCGCTTGGCATTTGCTGCCACAGCTCCTTTCATCATCCCAACCATCTCCTTATGTGCTTAAGTTTTTAGTATTGGCATTTAATGATTTAACTAAGATCTAAGTTCATGCATGTGTTTGTTAAGGGAGGATTTCCTTGCTGGATAACCAATTGTTTAAAAGCTCAGTTCCTCGGGGCGTTGAGTGGCGCAGTGGGTTGAGCAGGCGCCCCATATGTAGAGGCTACAGTCCTCGCTGCAGCAGGCCCCAGTTTGAATCCAGCATCGGACGGCCCTTTACTGCATGTCATTCCCCCTCTCTCTGCCTCCCCATTTCCTGTCTCTCTCTACTATCCTGTCCAAAAAAAAAAAAAAACAAGCTCAGTTCCTTGATGTGTCTCTGACTGAATTATCATGTTGCCTTCGGAAATATTCACTGTACAGTCAAAATAACAGTGCTAAAATAATAACAGTTAAGACACATGTAGGTGGTTTACTCTAATAGAGAAAAAAACATTTTTTTGGGTATCGCAGACCTTGTTCAGCACTCAGAAACATGCATGCAGTAAACACTAAGCATTATGCGAAAAACACCAGCCAATAACAATTGAAGCTGTTTAACTTGTGCATCAACAGTCTAGTCAGCCAGCCAGCCAAGCAGTCAGTGTCAGGGATGAGACAAGGCCATAATCCAATTCTGGTTTTTACACGGCGTCATGCCTTTACCTTTGACAGCGTGATTGATGTGTATGTAAATGTGTTTTGAGGAGGGCTGTGAGCAGCTTGTTAAAGCAGACATTTAGGGCTGCCCTGTCAAAGACGAATGGAGGGAAGGAGAGAGAGGAGAAGAAGAAGAAGGAATCCAAAATAAAGACAACTATTGATCCATGAATGAAAGAAGATGGACACTGGAGGAGCCCTAGACAAGGCGTTATGTACCTCTCGAGCATCTCTCTGAATTCATAGGGAGGCAGTTTGACAGCTCCACAATAGCATACTATGGGGAGTATCTATCGGACACACACCAAGCAGAAAAAGGTTACTGCCTTTTCAAGTGCCCTCTCCATTGTCCTCTTTCACCCCTGGTCCTTCTTTTCCCTTCACCATTCCTTAAGTCAATAGAGAGAAAGCATTGAACATTGAGGTCAAGACACTAAATAGATGGCAGATTTCTCTCAAGACACTGTCAGTGTGTGTGTTGTGTGTCTTGATGTACATGTGTGTGTTGCTGTGAGCATGGCTGTGCTTGCATGCGTGCTTTCTCTTTTCATGCTCTCACACGTCCCTGTGAGACTGTCATGTGGGCACTAAAGTTTAACAACTTCAGGCGAACAATAGGTGACAGGAACCTCAAATCTCCCCGCCCGTTTCCACAGCAACAAAGAAAGGAGGAAAAGGTGGGGAAGAGGTAAGAAGTCTTGTCTCCATCACTCATGCACACATCCACTGCTATTTGAAGCCATCAGTCATTGGAGTCAAGTCTTTCCCTTGGAAATTAGCATGCAGGTACCAGCCTGTGTAACTGGCGGCAGTAATCTGTCTGGATATTGTCGATCTATTATCCTAAACAGCGGGGTTAACGCATTCATTTTCTCTCCTTCATGATGGACAACTGGGCTGAAGTAAACTTCAATTGATCAGACAGAAATAATAGATTATTTTGAGCTATCTGACAAATGTGTGATACCTGCCACTGCTAACTTCTGAAGCAGAATGATATGGGGAACTTAGACACTGATTTAATTAGCTCACACTAGATGAAAGTGATTTGATGTGATGACACTGGAATTGGGCCGTAACAGCAGCAGGTTGTAACAGGATACAGCTACAGAAGAAAGGGATATAACAACCAAAATGAGGTTTTTATAATGGTCAGAATATGGGAATGAAAAATCTATGTGTCCAGAATACACTGGGAACTTCACTTGCAGATATTGACTCTTTCGCACCTAACGAACAGTGCCTTAATGATATCAATGAGATTTAGTTCATTCGTTTTTCACATGATAAGCATATCAGTTTAATTATTACTAATATCTGTATTTATGTTTGGGAACAAGTGGAGTTTCTCAGTTATTCTTTTTCTATCATGGCTGCATATTTGAGTGTCTGCCTGCCACTCCACTGACATAACAAGCTGAAAGTATATGTAAGTGTTGCTTACTCATTAAAGCACACACAAGATTTTTTCATTAGAGAGATGGGTCCTTTCAAATTCTGTCTTCCCAAAAAAGAATTGAAGATGCAAACTTGAAAAGAGAAGGCACACGTATATGACATATCTCAAAAGTATGAGGCAAACAAAAGGAAAATGAAGACATTTTTCTTTGAGACTGCTGTTGATTTTCTTTTTCCCTCGCTATCAATGGGAACTTCTGCATGGAAATGCAGAAATGGATTGATGGGAAACAGAATACTCATTTCCCGCAAAATGTTTCCATAGCCATCAGATGGCATAAAACATTGAAGCAGAAAAAGATGGAGAGAAAGCGAGCAGGAGAGAAAAAAGTGCAACAGAAAAAGAGACCCCACATACCTCCTCCATGCCCCTTTGTGCCCCATGGACCCTGCACCCTGCTCTGCTGTGACTCTGATGAAAAGCAGGCCGCAATCCCTTTCAATTTGGCCAGTGTGCCCCAGTCCTGTTAAAGGCAATCGACTGGCTGAACAGAGGCACTATATCACAATATGCAGGTGCAGACGAGCCCGGCAGAGGAGAGAGGAGAGACATGGCGCCTTAGGAGAGAGAAAGGGACTCTGGCATCCATCTCTCTCACACTTAGGCTGACGCTCAACCATGGGGGAGAAATGCACACTCACCCGCACGCACACACACATACACACACACACATACACACACACAGGCTGGGGCTGGGCAGCAGTGGGAGAGCAAGAAAATGAGAGGTGAGAGAGAATAGAAAAGTGGTGGAAAAATGGGACCCGTCACTTCCTTAATTTTTTTCTTCTCACTTTGGGTAAAAAAAAAAAAGGGACAGAATAAAAGAGAAAATGTATTTTGCGCAGATGTGGAGTGGGACGGTGAAGAAAAGGGGAAAAAAAGACCTGCCTGGAATTAGAGGAAGGTGTTTGTTTGCGGTGGGAAAATGCCTGTGTAGGTGTGGGGAGGTCAGTGGCTTGGCTAGCGCTGTTTGTTATCGGGGGTCTCCAGGCCCCCCAGGCGTGCCGAGCTGCTGGCCTGAGTCAGTGGGGCTGTGCCTTGGGGAGGGTGAAGAGTCAGAGCCTTTGCCCAAGGATGGGTGAGAGGCTAGTCGACTGGAGAGAGCAGCAAAGGCCTGAAGAGGGCTGAAAATACCACATGAAAGATCTGATTTGTCCTACAAATATTCAGTTTATTGACATCCCCTGCCATTTCCTGCCTTGACTGTAATTAAACATCTTGAGCCCAAGTGCTCCAAATAAGTCATGTAGCCAATATACAGTATACTAGACCACTTAAAAAACTGCACTCTTTTGGTATCAGAGAGGACATCAGTGAGTGTTGTAGATTGAGATTGAGGATCATACCCTCTCATCCACTTGAGGGTTTGTGCTGTGGGAACACTGAGGAAATGGAAGCTGAGAGCTCATAGTACAGGCTCGGGTCAAGTATTCGATGTCAAATGACATCTGATTTGCCTCATAAAGAATTCCTATCACACGCAACTGTTGAGTGGTGAAGTCTATAACTGTAGGCCGGGATAAAACTGGAGCAAGTCTGCAATCATAGCGTTTAACCTTGAACTGTCAGTCATCCTTGGCTTTTGGCCCCAGCTTATCACAAAACATATTGGGTTGGATCAATCCTCTGTATCTCGGATTCAAACTTAATCTATCCCTGCAGAAATACCAACCAATATACATGCAACATACAAATTAGCTTGCAGCCACACATTACTGAGTTGTATATCACAGTGTAAATGAAGAAACAGAGCAAGAGCAAGTTGAAGGTTGATTTTTTTTTTTTCTAAATCTTTACTTTAAGTTTAATGGAAAATGTACTTTGAAAAATGTATATATGATTTTATATTTTTTACAAGCCATAATAGCAGACCAACCACACATATACCACATGTACCAACCACATCACAAACAGTACAGACTAATAAAAACAAATTTTACATGTCTTGTGTTTGCTAAATCCAGATAGAAACTGGATTGTCAACACTTAAAAACTTTGAGAAAAGATGAAAATAGAGTTTGCCACAGCATCTCTGGCACCTGCTGCTGTTTGATAATCAGCTGACAGAGATTCAGCGTCATACCTTTCGCCTCATCTGCCACCTGCACTCCATTTAAACTGGTTTCCCCACCCTTGCAACTGTCAAGCGGCACACCGGCACGGCCACATGCAAAGCAGCCTCTCCCTCTTTATCCTGCGGGGTGAACATCAATTAAGGTGGAAGTGGAAGATAGGTTCACCGCGCATGTTAGTTTCCATTGTGGACAGGTATCACTACTCTTGCCTGTACTGGATGATCTCTACTACTTTCTGTATTGCCTGACTAACTTTACAACACTGTGAAGTTAAACAACACTGTTCACTCAATCAAGACACCTGACCACTTCGGCAAACTATTGCAACCAACATCTCTTCTAATGAACATGTGGACATGTCAGACTTCAAAACTGTGAACCAATCCTTCAAAGCCAGCAGCAGCGCACCCAGGACAATAGATGCCTGCATGTACGTATGTACTCGCACACATATAAACATACACACACCTGAAGTGAACAGGCCAAACTTTATTCCTTGCAAGTAACTTTTGACAAGTTCTCCTCCACATCCTGGAGTTGTATTCAGACGTGCTAGAAGGGAGTGCTGGAGAGCAGTCATGTAGAAAGAGAATGCTGTTACTGGAGTTATTAACAGGCTCCTGTGTTTCCCTCCTCTCAGCTGAGCTATTCAGAGCATAGCGTCCTCATCTGCCACAAACACATGCCGACAGACAGACGCAGCAGACGGACACACAGCGCAGCCCCTCTACGCACTGCACAGTAATATGTTTTTTGCCCATTTACAACAAATTAAGTTTCCCTCAAAGTGAATTTCAAGCTTGGCTGCCTTTGGAGGGCGAGCAACTCTCTTTTCATTAATTTTCATTCTTTTCCCCTGAACAAATGATCTACTGTACAGCCCGCTCTGCGTTGCGCTCCTCTCCCTGTCTTTTTTCTTTCTCTTGTTTTCTCCCCTCTTTGTCTTCTTTTTCCTGCTTGCTGGTAAATTTGGGCCAGGCAATGGAAAGCAATTACACTGTCAGAAAGGTGTATTCTGATTTATTAAAAGCCCTGAATGCTATCTGTTTTGCTCCCTCTTTTGTTCCCCCTAGGGAACTGAGTCCTGACACCCAAATGAGACAGAGTGAGTGCTCCCTGCTCAGTTCTCCATCCTGAGAGTCATCTACGAAGCCGGCAGAGTAAATATCCATTGGCACAGGAGGACAGATAGACGGCTATAACGCAGCTGTGAGGATGGGGATAGATTTGCTTCTGAAGCCCAAGAGGTGGGAGACACAAAAAGACAAAGAGAGGTAGAGAGAGGTAGAGAGATAGAGAAAGGTAGAGAGGGAGAGAGAGAGAGAGAGAAAGAGACGTGTGTCTGTTGAGTGCTAGATAGGCTCAGTTTGAGATGACATTCTTCTTCCTCTTTAATTTCATAAACCGGGTCATCAACTATCCACCAACCACAGAACTGTGGTTCACAGCACTGAAGGCCCACAGACATCAACCATTTCAGAGAACCTTTCATTAGCTTATTTCCTGTTCATTGAAAGACAGGAGAGATGAGCACATGAGAGAGACAGAGAGAGAGAAAAGAGACAGAGAGACACAGAGCGCTAAGCCATAAAGGTGTGAATAAGATCCAATTTCCAAAATAAATATTATCTCTGTCTGAGTAACCCAAACTCTTTTGTGCCAACATCATAATAAGGATCAACAAGGGGTCACCGCTGCGTGAACATCTCACCATCACATTCAGAGAGCTTCACCTGTGATACTTCAATCTATTTATCTCCCATATTTTTTTCCACACAGTCGACCCACACTGCATAAAACTATAAAGTTAAACACACCACTGGCACAGACACCTGATCCACATTCCCTCCCTTTCATAGTAGACTATGCATTAACAACCACGCCTAATGCATCCCCCACCCCCAATCCTCCCCAGCTCTCCCTCATTACTGTGTTCTTGATAGCCAGAGAGATGGCAGAGATGCAGGGGTGGGGGATGTGTAATAAAGCATCTAGTATCCTGGGGGAACCATTGGTTGGAGATAAGAGGCCATACAGCACTATAACGTAAGGACATAGATCATAAACCTGCTTATCTTCTGCTCCCTCTGGACCGGCCTTCTTAGTCAACTGTCTGGGACAAAGGACAGTCACGGCTCAACCTTTTTCTCAGGTTCCTACGTTTGTTGCAAAGCGTCTGCGTTGAATAAGGGTCACTCACTAATGAAGTGAAATAGAAAGCAGCATGAAAACAAGAATTGTTGCCAAGAAACCTGCAATGATATAATGATGACCTTTCCATCTTTGAGAAATTTCCACACAGTTCTGACACTGACGTGCTGTAGGCAGTGATTAACATATTATTAGACAATAAAGAGCCTAGCTGTTTCATCCAGATACCTGTTAGCTGCTGCCAAGGGAAATACAAAATTTCCTGAGGACAACAGAGAAGAATTTATGACAAATGCAAAAACAGGGAGACAAAATGGCAAAGAGGTAACGCAAGGACCCATAAAGTTAACAACAAGCAGAAGACAAACACAAAGGGAAACTTCATCAGAACTTAGTTGAAGACGTAAAAAATATGGAGTGAAAATTATTTTTCTGCTTTGCTGCTGATATAGCTGTATGCCGTGTCGTTTTCTTTTGCATTTTCCTTTTTTAAAAATATGCTTTTTTCTCGTTTGATGTTTAGGCCACAGCTAATGCATTCATGAACAGTCTGCCACTAAATAAAAAAATAAAAAAAACTTTGTTATCTTGAGCTGTTTACCTCTCAGCTTGAGGAAAAACAGTTTACTTATTTGAGTGGTGCCAGGTTGCTTGACTAGTGAAGGGCCTGTGTCTGTCTTGAATATATGCTAACAAAGCTACAAAACTGTTAGGGGGAATATATTGCTAATATTTCTAATCGTCTGCCTGACTCCATCTGTCTCATTTGTATGTGGTATTGAAGTGAAAAATACTGACACTGTTATGAATATGTTAGTTTGTTGCTTCCTTACTGTATGACTTAACCTGTCAGTGTCTTACCAGTAATCACACCACTTCCCTTTCCTTTCTTTACTGAAACACAAAATAGATGTTCCCATCTATCATGTGGTTTCACTTCTCAATATCACCTCATCCACATGATAAAGTGCTGATTGGCTATTCAGGTGCTGGCCTTTGAAGGAGGCAGTCAGTAGTTGGAGGACTCTCTTCATTACAAACCAATCACAGAGCCATTCACAGAACAGTCAACAACTCAGCTCTCAGAGTCTGCTTTCAGACAAAGTTGGCATTAATTAGTTACTGTAATTATAACTGGCACTTTGTCACAATGGATGCTGTTATATTACATGATGACAATGTATGATGTGCAAAACAATTGCTACAAAGATATGAATGGTGTCAATCACTCAGCTTCACACATAAGACAGAATTGTATTGTCTCTAATATGTTAGACAGCTCAATAATTATTAATTATATATCTGAGTCCTAAACTGTAATTGTGTTTTCTGTCATGAAAAGACCTGCAAAACTGTAGAAGACTATCTTTAAAATTTCTATTTTATTATATTAGAAAAAGTACTACTTTTAAGCCTTAATCAATTCTTTCTCAGGTACAAAGGTATCAGAGCACTTTTTCTTTTTAATTTTATACATCTGTACGTGACAAAGGGTTAGTTTGGGTTCAAAACATACTTTTTTCTAATGCAATAAAACACATTTTAATTGGAGCGTTTTACAGTGCTGCTTAGGAGGCACAAATCATAAGATCTCTCATTAACACAAGAAAGGTCCATGTTGCCTAATCTCATCCGGTTATGTCCTGTGGAAATGTGCTAGTCCTGTGGCGCGTTTCCTGTGTTTTCTGTGTCTCCATCAGTTTTCCTAGCCTAGCTCCTCCAGTGTGGCTGCTGACCTTCTCCTCTCTCCACGGCTGGAGTGGCTATTGATTGGATCTTGGCACACAGTGTACAAACACAGAGATAAGGAGAGAGAGAGAGGCAGCCAGGCAGATATAGCTGCAGTGCCCACTCCACTCCCCTCCTCTTGCTCCAGTCACACAAAAAACCCTGTTCTTCGAGACTCCACTCCCACTGAGCAGACACCCCAGACATGGCACCTGAACACTGATAGCAGACAGGATTAGGTCTGAAATTCAATCACAACAGTCTAAGTAATGTTAAGTCACTGCAGCTGACAGTGACCACTGCTCATCTTCAACACAGTACAAGTGATCTATCATAATCTTGCCTTGATTTGTCAGATTTCAAAAGAAAAAACAGTGGATGTGACATCTCTGAACTGTGATTCTGAAATCAATAGTTTTCCTTGATGTGGGTATGTGAACAGTATCACGGTATAATAGCAAGCGACTCTTATCTCTCTTAAGTTGTATGCAGGCTAGGTATCAGAGAACCTCAAGGCTGGTCAGTGGCCTGTCCACTCTCCTACCCTGAGGTCTCTCATTCACACTTTCTTCCCATCTGGTCTACAGGCAAAGGCTGTGCTGTGTCAGAGGTGACAAATAGTGTCATAGCCCTGCTCTCCCCTTGGGGGCCAGCAGAAGAAAAAACTCAAACTGCTGTCTCCGCAACTCTCGTGCAGACACTGCCTACTGGTGGGGAAAAAAGAAAAAAAAGAAAAGAAAAACGCTTTGTCAACAGGCGAGGTGGGCAAATAAGTTGCTTTCAATTCTAGATAGCCGGGGGACACTTGAGGACCGTGCAAAAATGAGGAATTAGTTTGAAAGAAGGGAGCAGTTGGCATCTTTTCAAAGAGGCTTGTTAGTATTGTAGCACGTCAAAGGTGTGTTGTCTCGTTTTCTGTGTCTCTGTGGACATGGGCGCCTCAGGGGGAGAAAGAGAGAGGTTTACTCAGATACTGTCAGGATGGTCTACAAAAGGAAATATTCAGACAGACAGGGACCAGAGGAACATACGCAGGGCCATGAACCCAGCAGAGCAGGAACAGGAAGAATTCAAAACCCTCTCCTCTGGGGAATAAGAGAAACTCTTCTGGTAGTAGCCTTTGTACGTGACGTATGTGTGTGTGTACAGTACAAGTGTATGTGTGTGTGTATTTTATGGATCTGTGAATTTTAAGCATGATTGGAAATCACCACCAGCAAATATAAACATACATGTCCCAAACATACTGTGTATTGTACATATTCCAACACCAGGTAGGTTGTTTCGGAGTTGAGGTGCCCCAGGAGTAAAGGCTTGGTCCTCTGCAGTCTTACAGTGTACTTTGACACAGGAACAGCCAGCAGGTTGTTGAGGACCTCAGACTGACAGATAAGGGTATAGTGATTCAGTGATATAGTTACCGGCCAGGAAACAAAGTGCTTTTGAGGTAATGAGTAAGTCTTAGAAATCTGATAAACTAGGATCCAATGTAAAGTGTTAAAAGTGGACTAATATGATCCTTTTGCTTGTTGTTTTGTTAATAGTTTAGCTGCTGCATTCTGGTCAGTTTAGAGATTGTGAATTGTTTTCTCACTTTAGCCAGTTAGGAGACCAATACTGTAATCTAAACATGAGGAAATTAAATCATGAACAATGGATTCAATGTTTTTGAAGCTAAGAAATTAACACAGGTTGTCAGTATTCCTTGATATTGAGATGATGGCAAGATTGGATGACCTTGCTAATTTGCAATTCAAAATTAAGGTTAGACTCAAACAATACACCCAGATTTTTGACAAAGGGTTTTCTAATATTGGAAAGAAGGTCCAAGAAGACTGCAAATGTGTATGCAGGTTGTCAGGGCCAATGATAAGAATGATACGTTATGTCTGAATTTAGTGAAGTTAGCAGATATCTAATTTTAAAGTCTGTCTGACATATTTTTATGTTGGACAAACTAGCACGGCTTTCAGGCTTTTCTGAGAAGCGTAGCTGTGAATCATCAGGAAATTCCATCTAATCTAACAGTGACTAATCATTATTCTTGTTTCTCTTTCTCTTAGATATCATCATGCCAGATGACAAGAAGTAAAAAACTGAAAGTTATAGGGAGAATCAGGGAGTTACCATTCACTGTAAAATGTCATATAGACAGGAATTTAGTTTCCTGAGCAGGTGGATTGCACTATGATTGTAAAGTCTCAGCTGGCAGGGGAAAGGTGAAGTGAAAGTGAAGAATATGTGAACTGAGAGGCTGATCTGAAAATTGTATTGAAATCCTCCTGGATTGCCCTTTTCATTCACCGCAGAACTGTAACATCTCTCTCCCTGTCTCTGTCCCTCTGTCTGCATCTCTCAATTAAACAGACTTCCCCCAATGCAACTCAACTGAAGTGAATTCAGTCTGTTTCAATGTAATTTACACATTAAATTCAATTCACTCTGCTTTAGTGAATCTGAGTATGACAATAAAAAACACCTGCCTTATAAATCAGTAAACACTACCTTGATTAGGAGAGCTAGTTAAAGAGGTAAAAATGAAAAAGAGCCACCGTTTTACACAGTATCTACTCAACTCAACTCTATTTATACAACACCTTTCAAAGCACAGACAAATAGCTAAGAACAAAAATGGTCAACAATAAATGTAATTTTGCAAGCCTTAAAAATTCCAACGGTAAAAGTAGAAAATAGAGGAAATAAATAAAATTCAGTGAAATGAATGAACTAAAAAAAATGTTTTAAAAAGACCAACGATTAAGACTTAACACTAGGGCAACAAATGATGAGGCACCTGAAATGAAAGCAAGATATGTCTTGAAGCGTCTTTTAAAAAATGTCCACAGAGGTGGAGTCCCTCAGATTCTCAGGCCAACTGTTCCAGAGACTGGGGTCACAGTGGCTAAAGGCTGACTCGCCATGCGTTTTTGTTGAAATTGTTGGGATGACTAGGCGGCCAGCTGCAGAGGATCTGAGGAATCTGCAAGGTAAATCTCTGAAAAGCATATCTGAGAGATATGCTGGTGCCAGGCCATTAATTCTAAAACTGATAGGTAATCACTGCAATGACTTTAAAATAGGTGCTACATGTGCTCTCTGCCTGGACTTGATCAGTACTCGGGCTGCTGCATTCTGAACGAGTTGTATAGCCAACAGCTTTTTTAGGTAGACCAAACAAGAGAGCATTGTAATAGTCAAGCCTACATGTTATAAAAGCATGAATTAGTTTTTCTGTCAGCCTGAGAGAGAAATGGCCTAATCTTAACAATATTTCTAACATGATAAAATGACACTTTGGTGACATATTTCTAATGTGAGCTTCAAAACTAAGGTCAGAATAATAATAATAATAATAATAACTCAAAGATTTAGTCCTGGTCCTTGGTATGAAGAGATACTGATTGAAGGTACACACACAGTTGATCTCTTTCTTGTCTTGATTCAGCTGTAGGAAGTTGTGTGGCATCCATACATTTATGTCATATAAACATTGCACTAACCTGTCAATGGGGCTAAAATCATCTGGTGATACAGAAATGTATAGCTGGGTGTCATCTCCATAACTACGAAACTCAATCTTATGCTTCCTGATGACATTGTCGAGTGGTAGCATATCGTGGCTAAAAAGGATGAGACCTATAGTAAAAACATTGTGGGACCTCATAGATTATGTCTGTTTTCTCTGAGGACAAGTCATCCAGGGAAACAAAGAACACTCAGCCAGTCAGACATGATATAAACCAGCTTAGAACCATTCCTCAGAGACCAACCCAGTTTTCAAGTCTGTGTAGTAGGATTTCATGGTCGACAGTATCAACGGCTGCACTCAGATCTAGGAGAAAACAAATTAGTCAGCAAGACAAAGGAACGCTAGTGCAAATGGCAATGGCTCTTATTTCCATCCTTATGAGATAACTGTACCCATTATAACGTTAAAGCTATCGTGGTGTCCCTGCAAAGACTCTGCCTCAGAAACGGCAGCAATCTGTCTTTAAACTTTGATGCAGACAGAAAGCTCTCCTCATCCCTTCTCCTCTGACCTGTGTGTGTGAGTGTGTGTGGAGTTGCATATGTGCATGAGATAGACAGGGGGGAGAGGGTAACAGCAAGAGAGGGAGCAGACAGAGAAAGAGATATGAGAGGGTGGGGTTGGGCTGTCTGCCACCCAGGCCCAGAGAACATAAAGAGAAAAATATGACCATAAAACCGCTCTATGACTATGAATACTAATACTGACTCTGTGAGCCAAACCAACTGAGTCTGTCCTCTTTCTGTTCCCCTCTGTCTCACTGAGAGAAA
Source organism: Seriola lalandi dorsalis (assembly GCF_002814215.2). Lineage (NCBI taxonomy): Eukaryota > Metazoa > Chordata > Actinopteri > Carangiformes > Carangidae > Seriola > Seriola lalandi. The sequence continues at coordinate 833,909 of NW_019524388.1, read as the reverse complement.
TGATATGGATTAAAAATAAAGTAGCAAAAAATATACTGTATATATAAAAATAGCATTTTGTATAGCTTTACACTATGTAAATACACAACACAACAGTAGTACAGATAGAGAGGGAATATTAGTTAGCAGCAATGACTGGACAGACAAAACCATAACTAACTGCTCTTTGAATCATAGGTCCAATTCTATTTTTATTTTACTATGCTGTGATGTTCTAAATGCCAATTTTTATTAATTTAGGTGTCTAGTGTCAACAGGTTGTGCAGTTGCAAGAATTAACAGCAGAGGTGGGAAACAGGTTGGCAGTACTGACAGTAAATCAACACAATGCCGTGGCTACAACTTTGGAGAGCCATACAACAAACTCAGACCAAAGACCATATTCTAAATAAATACGACAATTTATTTTGCCATGTTGTTATGTGGAAATCTACTGTACTTGCTCCGTGAATGCTTCACATGATCAGATAACATGATGGAAGGATGGAAGGCCAATTATTGATTTTCCTCTATTTAAATACAACATAGTGTGACAAATCTTCACAGAACGTTTTGGTTGGCTGCACTGTAAACAGATATACCAGTTGCTCTCTTTCTGTTGTATTTCTGACAGAGTAGCTTTTGCTAGAAATGTTTGCAGCCCAAGTGATCGATACTTTCATCATTTCCAACCGAATTTTGGTTACGCTTAGTAAAACACACTTGCTGTTACAACCAGTAACCACAGATGTTACCAGCTCAACCACAACTCAAACCTAAAGGATTATAACTTAAAAAATATAACTCGAATAAAAAATATATATATAACAACATAACTTTTCAATATTGAATTAGCAGTGAAGAGCCTGGTCTTGATCTAGAAACTGAAGTATTCAATGTAATATTATTAGAAACTGAAGTACTCAATGTAATATTATTACTGTACTGTACTGTCCTCACAGTACATTCTTTTTTATTTTGATATTTTCCTTAATTTTCTTTCAACTGTATCATCAGCTGTTTCCATGCTATGGTTTCTAAATTTTAGAGTCTTTTCTGTATTTTATGGTCAGGTGTTCCCTACAAATACCTGTACTTTCATGGTGCCCCCCTTGCAGCAAGCTTTCCCTGACAAATGTTGGAGGACAGAAGAAAAAGTGGTAATCTCTCAAGCATTTCTAATGAGTTTTTCTCCTACAATTATTTGATAAGAGCAGACAAGACTGGAGGCAGCGTGTATGATACACTAGCTCCTACTGCCGAGGTGAGAGCTCTGCTGATTACACACACAGCCATTTACACACACAAACACACACAAAAATGCATGCACACACACACACACACACACACACACACACACACACCCAGAGGCTTATATAGTCCGTCATCTCAGAGTGTAACAATCCTAATAATAACATGAGAGGCTGAAGTTATGACCGGCAGGCACACCTAAGTTACCAATCTGGGTCTCCTTATTCTGGACGCACACATAAACACGCACGCACGCACACACATGCACACATGCATGCACACACGCATGCGTACACGCGCACGCACACACGCGCACGCACACACGCACACGCACACACACACACACACACACACACACACACACTACACCTTACAACCCTTCCACCCCTGATCTTCACCACTGTTCAACTTCTCTGCTCCATCCATAACCACTACCACACTTCCTACTCCATCTCCACCTGCTCAATTTCCACTTCCCAACTCACCACACTGAGTCCCAGTTGCTCCCTCTTCAGGTAGGGCAGGTTCCTGCGCTCCAGGCTGGCCAGATAGTGCTGCAGTCTGGAGTAGGTGTAGGGGTAGCAGTAAGCAAATTGGTATACATCATCCTCTCGGTCAAAACAGAAGGCGAAGGACATTACATAGTTGCGGCGGTGGTCAGGACAACGGTAGTAGTACACGTTTTTGGCTGGAAGCCTCTGCCTGCAACAGCAAAAGACACACATTACAGAGACATTAGAGAGGGCATTTACAGGACAGGTCCTTTAATTTAAGGGCATGAGGTTTAGAAGGGTTAAGAATGCATCATTTAAAGATGTGAGGAACACTGAGTGCAAAGCAGCTTTGGAAGAGGAGGAGAAAGGTGCAGAAAGAGAAACATAAGTTACACAGAGAACTGAGAAATCATAATAATGAAGTTGCATCAACTTGTCAGTTTGCCTTTGAGATAACAAGTTCAGCTGGCAAAAGAGAACAAGGACTGAAGGAAAGAAGGGGATGTCACTTGGTAATCATGCGCTAGGATTCTTATATAATACATAATGGATGGGTGAATGTTAAAACAAACAGATGGAAAAATCACATTTTGTTTCTTTTTTTTTTTTTTAACATTCATCCGCCCATTATATGCAAACTCATCAATTTTCTGATTAACTATCAAAACATTATGCCGGTAAAAGGTAGAGGTGATTTAATACAAACAGAACCATTTCTGATCATTAATCACCACTTTGTGATTCATCATTTTTCAAAAAAACACAGTTGCCATTTATCATTTAAGGCAAACCGAAGGAACACAAATATATCAAAACATAACTGATAGATTTAGAATGAAATGAATATGAAAAGCAAAACAATGAAATTAAATTACATAGGGGGGAAAAATTACCGACTAACTTGATAAATTGAAAAGCAATTTTACTTAATTACTTGATGTTTCAAATATCAGTCCCATCCAGAACTGCATCTGTATCCTCAAGGTGATTTAGTATTTGGTTGGACTATTCTGGTTCTGAAAGGACTGTCATTGACTGCCATTGAACGTGATCAGCAAAAAGAACATGCGGTAAATGATAAAATGGCTGAAAATAACGCTGAAAGATCCTTCAAATCAAATGATAATTAACCTAAATGTCAATTTTGATGAATGAAAGGAGAACAACAGCCATGTCTCTACGTCACAGTTGACCAAAATGGCTCATGTCATTCATTTGCTCTCTTTTCTCTTTCTTTTTCCCTTCTGATGTTCATTTTTGTACCTGTACTAAACGTGGCCAACTGGTGTTTTCAGCTTTACATTTTAAATGGCACCACTTTCCATGTGAACTCAAGAGATTTTAATTATGAGGACTACAGCACTATTGTAATATATGTGATCTTTTGGATAATTTGTTTTGAATTGCAGTCTGAGTGAAAAGCAGAAAATGTGATTGCATGTTTGCAAAAATAGTTTATGGGCTTAGAACATGACTTTCATGTTTTATTCATTATATCTCAAGTTGTGGTGTAATCGTGTGAGCAATTTAGAGAAATTAAATGGAGTGAGGAAAGGGTAAGCATCTAATCTGTGTGTGTATCAGTATGTCATGTGTCTTGTTGTGCTGAGGGGTGTATGCTGTTTGTAATATGATGTATATTTGTGTCTTCCACATCTACTTTTTTGTGTGTGCTGAATTGTGTGTGTTGCTGGGCCCAGGGCTATATAAAGCTGACTGATTCTTGCACCTCATGGGCGATCGATGGGGTTCAGGACAGGACTGTTGCAGTCCACAGAACTTCTTTTCACACATTTCATCTGTCTGTCTTCCTCTTCCTCTCTTTCCTCGTTTAGCCCTCATCCACTGAGACATGAGAAGGATGTTGTATGCATGCAAGTGACTGTATTTTCCTCCTCTCCCTCTTCCCCTTTCGCCACCTTTGCTTTTTCCTGTCTTTCTCTAAATCTCTCTTGTCTTGTCCTGTCACTCACTGACTCCACCTTGACAGTTTATGTGAGGAAGACCAAGCATGGGGAACAACAGCGCTGCCACAGTAGCTCTGGAAGACGCTCTGAGAGAGGTGGATAATAGGAGGAAGAAGATGAGGACGATGAGTGATTGGTGGGTTTGGGGTGTTGGGAGCAGGGAGAAAGGTGGAATAAGGAGATAAGGAGAAGATGAGAGAGCAGGGCGATGGCAGATCTGGGCCTGATACGGAGATATACGGGAAGCGGTGGCGGCTAGCAGCGTAGCGGCTGTGTGATGGTGGGGCTGGCTAGTGAGCTAGCGTCTCTGGCAACAGATCAGATGAAGATGCTATCAGGGCTGTGATAGGAACAGGACCTGATAATCAACAAACAGGACAGACTGCTCTGCGCTAACTCTGACAGAGTGAACTTCTTTCTCTGACTCACCTCTAAAGAGGGAGGACGGGAGAGAGACACATGAGAGTTTTATGTGTTGGCTCAGACACCTAATACATCAGGTTTGGCTACTGTCTTGCATAGAAATGCATAGCGAACACACATGCATGCATTTCCAAACACTTGAAGATGTCCCTACAGGTACCTAGTAAAAGAAAAAGCTAAATCACCCGGCCTTACTCAGACAGAGGGGGAGAAGGGAGAGAAAGGCAGGGCTGATTATTCCTTCAGAGTAGGAGAAAGGAGAATGTATCTGCATGTGGCTATCTCAGCAGAATACTAATGCAGCCAGTGGCTAGCTATACCACACACTGCCTGCCCACAGGAGCCAGCTTACCAGCCCGCTCTTACAGCCTGTCAAGGTGGACAAAGAATTAGAAACAAACAAACAAAAAAAAAGAAAGAAAAGAAAAATGGTTAATCTTGGAAAAAATTTGAGGAAATTATTTTATTTTGTTTCCCACACCGGAGCATGAATATTATTCAGACCACATGAGTTTAAAGTAGAGCATACTGTGAATAAAACTAACTGGCAAGGGCAAAATACACCTTCACATGACACACTCACATATGCATGTACACTCATACAAACCCACACGCACGCACGCACGCACGCACGCACGCACGCACGCACGCACGCACGCACACACACACACACACACACACACACAGGTGTATTACTGTGGTGCCAGCCCTCTGAGGTGCAGGTTAATTAAAATAAGATGACACCCCACCTCTTTACATATTTCCCTGTTTGGCTCTGCCCATCCATGCGATCCCACTTCTCCCTGTTTTCTCTCTCTCTCTCTCTCTTTCTCTCTACTGGGCAGTGTGCGACCTTGCCAGAGACTGGAAAACTCCTAGCTATTGATTTTAATTACTGCTGCTTGTCCCATCACAGCATTATAGTCATAGGCCTGAGAAAATAGCTCAGACTTCTCATGGAAAGAGACTGCCTGTAAGGCCCAGACTGCAAGGTGAGGAATGGGCTGTACCTGCTTTAGGTACCACAGTCACGCACACAAATATAAAAAATAAAAAATAAAAAAAATTAAAAAAAAGCACAAAATCTTCAGGACATGCACACTAATGCACACAGTCCCTTTGGTTTTTATCTAAGCGGTGGCTGCTCCTGCTCGGCAGCTGGCAATTTGTTTTATCTAAATGGTACCTCCCTGTGCCTCTCCCCTGCCCATCTCTTGACGTGGTACAGTGCTGTCGTTCCCAAACAGAATTATCACTGCATGGGATGAGGGGAAAAAAATGGAGAAGCTTCTCCCAGATGATAACGCACTCACACATGGTTTTACAATTCAGTGATTACAGAGACACTGACAAACACACACACAAGAAGGAATATGCAAAGAGTCACACATTGAAACAACACAGCAAACTCAAACCATATGTGAGCTACATCAAGGTCATTCCTTTGACACTGAGCTGTGGGACAAGTTCACTTCCAGCGGGTTTCATCACAGCATTACAGAGAGAGAAAGAAGTATAGCAAAGAGAAACAGAGAGACTCAAACACTACGCAAAGACAGACAGTGGCTGACAAATAGAAAAAGAGACAAGTAAAGAGACAAAGTCAGAGACAAGGGGAGAATGACAAGGGAGAGGGTTTCACCGAGATAGCAGGAAGCCTTTAGCGAGGTGTCACTTTGCTTGCCTGGGCTTTTCTACTTCTGAACCATAGCTACAAACTCCCACTCTGATTTTGATGGCGCCGGCGTCTCTCTGAAGTTACGAGATGAAGGCTTATAAATTGGTAGCTTTCATACAGGCGACATCTTGTCTATATTTTCAAATCAATCAAGCGTAGAGGACACGCCAATCACTATTGCTCTGAGCACTCTCACAGACAAAGGCAAAAACATACAGGACAAAACTCACAAGGCCTGGATGCGCGCACGCACGCACGCACGCACGCACAGCACGCACACACACACACACATCCACTCCCTTTTATTTGCTGTCTCACTGTTGTCTCTTTCAGCTTGTCAAACGTTCATCCTGTCAACTGTTAGGAATGTTAAATGTCCAATATGCCCGTATAGCTGTCAAGCTCCACAGATCCCGACCAGCTCATTTAAGGCAAATAGTTAGTCCATTTGGCAAACATTTCACATTGAATGACATATTTCTTTACTCCCTGCGTGTTACTACGCCAATAATTGAAGAGGCAATATTTCTTGGCACTCTAAAACGATGCCAGATGTTAGATAGGCTCATTGTTTTTAAAACAGGGTCCTGTGTTCTTGTTTTGCATACTAAGTCAAGCAGAAAACAGATTCTGAATCATCTGAGGAGTGTCAACCGTGGGGCTATGTATATTCATGTGTGTGAGGAGGTGAGTATATGAGCATCTGTGCATGTGTGTGTAAACATGACAGCATATATATTCTTGAGGCATCCATCTATCTTTTTTGGATGCAAATCGAGTTGCAACAAAGCTTTCTGGAGACACTGTTACTAGGCAACCTGTGCTTGCTTTGTAATTTGGTTGGCCTGCTGTATATTAAATGTGGTGGTACAGTATATTTATTTGACTGCAGCTTCATGAGAACGTGCCTTCGATTGGGACTAAGTTACACAACCAGTGAAAAGAGAGACTCAGTACAGCAGGAAGTCATGGATTGTGATTTTCCCTCACAATCGTGGCAGTGCTGTGGAGATACTTAGTGTATCATTCGTTTTCACCATTTTCAGAGGTTAATCATAACTTTCTGCAGCAGGGTGTGAGTAGGCATAAAGTTGAGAAGGAGAACATTACGACTGGGGCTGATGATGTGAAATAGCTGGGATTAATGCTGCTGGTAGAGTCTTCTGGCTAGAAGCAGTAAGGTTTTGCAGGAAGCAATAACACTTGTGAATTATGGACTTTCTGGTAACGAGAGAGCTGAGAGTTGCACACCTGTGGAGACAACAGGCTGTTAGCGGCCTTCTCAAGTCAGAAACAGTCCTCTGATGAGGTTGAGACATGACAGCATAAGACACTCCCCTGGTAGCGGCATCAAAACACCCAGAAGGTTTACTTCCATCTGATGGCCTTGCACACTGTTTATTGTTAGAGGCACTGTCAAAAGCAGTTACGTCGCCAGGCTTCAGCGTTAGGTTTCGGTGTTCACATATTACTGGTAAATTTAATTAGTTGATTTGTTGCAGGATTTTCAGCTTTTAACCCTCAATGAAATTCAAGGTGAGTTCGCCAAATCAAGTCAGTCAATATCAGATCACACTCACTGCTTCACCTGAGTCCAGATTATGCAGTGGACATAGAATGTGAAGATATTTCCATAAAAATCTGAAAGCGGCCATAAATCTTGGAGTCTCATCTAAATAAAACATGTTTGCTGTTTATGGAAGTAACCCAGTTTGTTCGGCTGATATGTTTTATACAGAGGGAGAGGTTGTGTGTGATTATGCCTCTGTTTGGCTGTGTTTGTCTGTCCTGCTGTGTAAAAGTGCATCTATTCCAGTAATTCATCTCTTTGTCATGTCGCCCTCTCCACATATCTCCTTCTACTTCTCAGTCTAACTTACCATAACTTACCATCTAATTATGATAGTCTACTTCAACCTGGGCTTTTTTTTTTTTTAAATAAATATCTTATTGTCACAGGGATACTGCGAGGACTCTTTTACTCTGACTCGGTTGTCCTGTTGGTGATCCAGAGATGGAAACACACTACTGCTGCACTCCAGATAAGAGTATAAACTAAATTCTTGTCATGTAAATGTCTGAAATGTAAATATGGCTAGTGCACTAGCCAGTACAAGGAGTCTCAGACTCCTAATCTGTTTCACCTAAAATCTGATAGAAATGTGCAAGATGTACAGTACTAATACACTCACATGGGATGCCTTTATCACCCCTGAGGTGGCTCAGAGATGAAAAACTGGAGGATTTGCAGTAGCTGCTGTAACTCATGTACCCTAAGATAGTGGCAACGGGGAAAACATATAACGAATACTTATATTATTTAATTTAACTTCTTATTTTTTTCAATTGAATTTTGCTGTCATTAAGTCTCTGATGCAGTTGTTTGTCATCCTGGGACTTCTGCCTGATCACTTCCTGTGGAAATCTAATTTAAGAAGCTCAACATTAGAAGCTCATGTTTTAATCCCGACTGCACAATATGTTTCAGTTATTCTTAAAAAAATATGCAGACAAGTAAGAGAAAATTAAATCTTAGGGTTGTTTTCTCATTTCTTTCCAATAAAGAGTAATATTACTTCATCACTGAGCAGTGTGACAGTGCCCTGATTGACCAGTAGAGGGCCAGACCTTTGAGTGAGTGGTGACCTGTTGAGAAAAGCAGAAAACTCTGTGCATTTTCTACATCAGCTCAAACACTTAAGTGCAAAATAACTACTTCGTTCTGTGAGAGCAGACTTCTTTCCCATAAGCAAACTGCAGAAACAGCAACGTGACATGAGGGGAAAAAGACCTGCCGAATAATACGGTTTGGGTGTATGAGAAGAAAAACAGCAACACATTTATCTGCCAATTAAAGGATACATTATATCTCCAACTAAATAATTTAATTTAAAAGGAGAGACTAGGCCAAACTGGCAGCTGAGAGTCATCTCTCAGATACTCTGTTTCATGCACATTATTACAGAAATGCTGCAATAGACTGTGCCGTCAGTTTTTCCAAATCAATCCTCAATTGCACTAAAAAAGTAAAACATGCCACATATATATCCCAGAGGGGTCTCAACTAGATTGAGCACGCTGGGTCTGCTGGTAGCGAGCTCCCCTGCGTCTTGTGGGGCAGCAGGGCAATTAGCAGAAAGCAGATGATCAGTGTGCCCTCGCCACTGTGGCGCCACTGGTCTCCTATGGGGCAACAGGGCAGGTGCACATTTGTCTGGAATAATGGGGGGCACAAAGAATATACACACAGGCAGCCATAAAGAAATGTCTCTCTCTCTCTCACACACACACGCACGCACACACACACACACACACACACACACACACACACACACACACACACACACACACACACACACACACACACACACACACACACAGCTAATAAAATGATGATGTCAGCGTTAAGCCCCTGGTGAGCTGTGATGGTGGGAGTGGGAGGAGAAGAGTGGGCTTGTGTATGTGTGTGTGTTTTTCAAAGAGGAGAGAGAAGAAACTGGCCGTCTATAATTGTGTGATGCAGCATTTCCCAGAGTGCAACATTATACTCCCATCACATTATCTGTGTGTGTGTGTGTGTGTGTGTGTGTGATTACAAATAGACAGACTGGCGCCAGACTAAGTCATAATAATAAAGTTCCAAGAGACCAGACGCTCGCACAGACAAAGACAACAGATACACACACACACACACACACACACACACACACACACACACACACACACACACACTGAAGACTGAGGTATATGATGTGCATATATTACATATAGCTGGGTAGTGATCATGTGATCATATCGAATTTATGAGATATTTTCATGAGAAAGTCTGTTAGTGATTCATTCTATACAATGTCACCGCAACTGACCAGGTCTGAAAAGGCCACTGACTCTTCTTTCGTTCTCTCTTTTTTTCTTTCCGTTTTCTTTCATTTTTTTCTTTCTTTCAAATTGTGGATGCGAGAATATCTTCTGATCTCATTGTGTCTGACTCGCACAGTGAGTCAAGCCAGTAACAGTGGGACAAGTGATCTCAGATCAAGCACCAGCATCACTGCTCCTGTATCCTCGGAATAGGTGTGAGTGTGTGTGTGAGAGTGAGAGAGAGAGAGAGTGTGTGTGTGTGTGTGTGTGTGTGTGTGTGTGTGTGTGTGTGTGTGTAATAAGGTCATACAGAGTGATGAGATCATTTTCTATTTAAATTTACTCAGTGAAAGGCAATGCAACACACATGACACATTCTGAAATCACTTTTATTAAATTCCACATAGAGATGAGCTCACCTCCTGTAGTCCATTACACTGATCAGACTGACTTGCTGTTGTGGTAGAATAACCAACAGCTTGAATAATGCAGTGACGACCAAAATAAATAATAGACATCGTTTGGTCTTTTTACATTTCAACACTGTTTATGTAGGTTAAACATCTGAACATCTGATCTGATAATATATATATATATATATATAAACTATATTCATTTAGCTGCTGTTCACACGACTTGTTCATAGAAGCAGGTACAGTATTTAACAAAAAAAAAACCTTGCCTAAAATTACTAACAGCCTGGGATATATTGACAGTGATCGATGTCACTACCTCTTGCAATAGAGACTGTATAGAAATCTCTACATTACATACAGGAGGAAAAAGAGCTACATGATACTAAAAGTGGGCAGGTAGTGGGAAACAAATGAAGAACACAAATACTCTAACGTTAGAGTTCTTTGACTCATTCAGTGATCACAGGATGAGGTATGTTCACTGGGCTGCCTTTTCTGCAGGGAATCTATATGCAAAACATCTGCACCAGAATTAATGTATGAGGAAGAGGGCGTCCTGGTGGCCTAGTATGAAACTACAGGTGAACTTGAGACTGCACAGAGATGTTGAGAGGGTGAAGAAGGTTAACACTGAAACATTGTTAGCACGCAAACAAACTAAATGCAAAAAAAGCAAATAACACATTATTGTTTGCTCAAGTTCAATAATTCCTTGTGTGATAATAATTTCTCTTCACAAAAAGACTTTATGTGCTTGCAGAAAAACTTTTTCTGTGTTCAAAATGTCCAATTAGTATAGTAGCATAGTAACAATATCTCCAGTTCAATTTCACCAGCAACATACCAGACTCTTGCTTTTATATACCTGCTGTTACTGCTCTACTATCACTGGCTTTTATTATGAATTCTACTGTTTTTACTGCTATGCAGGCTAGTTCTTGAACTATAAATGGAGATCTATTTATTAAAAGTCTCACTGCATTCACTGTATGTCCTCAGCAAATCTTCAAAATTACACTGGAGAGAGGGAATCCCTCACGAGGTGACCTTTGATGTTCCTAAGGATAGAGGGATCAATTACTTTCTTCACGATTACAAGGGGTGGAAAAAAATTATTCATGTCCTATAAGAGTCGTGATTCTTAACTTTTATGATCGGCAACTGGTTTAAAGATTGAAAGTATATGTGTTTGTATGCTGTTAACAATGTTATGTTGTATGAACAAAAAATGAGGAACTCAACTGTGAGAGCACTGTGGAAACCCCAGATGATATATAGTGTGCAGACAAGACTTATTTTGTAGTTCCTCTTCAAAGAGGGTAAGTGTTTGGGTGCATTTTGGATTAAATAATGCAATCATCAGCTTTGAAGGAAAAAAATATTTTGCTAAACCTTCTCCTACTCCAGACCAAGTTATGCTTTACAAAAGATTTTTAGCTACTAATGTTGAACAGTAAATTACACTTTTAATTGCATTATTATCATACAGGCAGAAGACTGTACGACGCTTTCAAATAAATGCATAAATGCTAGTTGGGTTGGGAACTGAAGCAAGGACCTAAAATTAGAGTCCCCTTTTCCATGTTCTGAATTAAGTTCTGAATCGACAATTGATTCTGATCCAAATCTTGAAATTCCCAGAGACTCTCACTAATGATAACATTGTTAAATAATCACTTATAGATAATCTACAGAATGTGAGAAATTATGACAAATCAAAGGTTTTAAGATGTAGACAACAAATGTTTGGTGTTGTTACTTCATAAGAGTAAGAAGACTAAATAAGTGATACATTTTTGGTTAATGGCCTGGCATGTGAGGTAAATCTGAGGCCACAGTGGCGATGCCCACCACAGTCGCTAATAACATGATCAGCACGCAAACCCCATGTTGCGTCTGTCACGAGATCAGTAGAATTGTATTCATCTAAAATCTCTATCTGTTTCTCTGTGCCCTCCCTCCTCCTTCCATGCTGCCTCTGCGTCCCTCTCTCCCTCTCCATCCTCCCCGAGGGCCTTGCCGGCCTTGGCACAAAGATGCCAGCCTGTCTGCCCACATTTCCCTTGGCACAACGGTGGCAGCTGGAGGCCTGGATGCCCTGTCTGCCTCTATACTCCCCAGTATATCACACATACACACAGACACACACATGCACGCACTCCACATTCACAGCCTGCAGCCAGACGGGTGTCACCATGTGTGTGCCAGGGGTAACAGCACCCACAGGAGGGGTGGGCTGGAGGGAAGGAGGGAGGGGAGGGGGAGAAGGAACAGGGAGGGGTGGAAGAAGGGGGTGGGTGGATGGGCGCTTGGTCTCTCAGACAGCCAGATGCTGCCAATTAACTTCTCCGGCCACCACAGGGCTGTAGGGGGAGAGTCTGGCACCTGTACCAGCCAACTCCCCCACCCGCCTCCCCAAAACAAACACACTTTCTTGTGGCTGATGGTAGTAGCACCATTGTGTGTGGGAGATGAGGGCCACATGTCACCTCAGAGCATCGGAGACAAATACACACACACACACACACACACACACACACACGCACACGCGCACACACACACACATACTCACCATGCACACACCTGTATTACAGTAAGTGTACTCTCTTGGTCTTTGACTAAATAATCTCTTCTCAACAAGTGTGGCACAGGTCACATCACTGTCTAGTCATGTCCAATCTATCTGATATATCTATCTATCAGCCAATGTTAGCAATCAGGTGATTGTTTGGTTGGTTGCAGGAACAACTAAAGTGAAAATCAAACTTAACCACTGCACTCTGAGATGACTTCACTGTGACTTCTATTGAGAGAGAACAATGTGTTTTGCCTGAGGCCTCTTCAAGTTTTCTCAGTCGAATTACAAGAGCACTCACAGGTGTGATGAATACATATACATGGGTCACATGACCAATTATCATCATCTGTCATTTTTCAAAGTACGTTAACATTTTTTCAAAAGATAAACATATTACAAAAGGTAAACATTTTTCCAAAAACATGACAATGATATTAAACATTATCAAAAATACAGCATTTTATATATTACTCAGTGTTACAAAAGTAAGACTATGTAACACAGAAACTTTAACAATGTAACTTCAAGTTTGATTTTCATGTATGTATATATATACACACACACACACACTCACACACACATATATTATATATATATATATATATATATATATATGTGTGTGTGTGTGTGTGTGTGTGTGTGTGTGCGCTGTCAGACTGTGTTGGTGATTATACTAGACAGAAGGAATTACAGGCTATTACAGAAGAGAGCCTGTGGCTGCAGCAGCCAGAGCTGTACTGCCCTTAAAGGCTTATGGCTCTCAAAAAGCCAGCCTATTATTCCCACCACAGCACACAGCTGCTTGCTGAACGTCAAAGATATAAATATAGAAAACAAGCATGAATCTACGCTGTGATATACCACTTGCATTTCATAGTTTCATTTGAAAACAAAGTATTACCCTTTTGGAAGACCAAATAGCAAACCAAGTGTGGTGCTTGCCTGCAGGATAGTAGGCTGCCATTCACACTGGACAAATAACTATCTGATAAACATACATGACAAGGACAAAATGTGAACAAGTCTGGAAGGCAGGTGATATTCTGTATTTTTCTTATTGTGTCTAGCATTGACTCAATAAAGAACAAACGTGGGATTCAAAGCAGTAATACTGTATTTGAATCCATTAAGTTTTCTCCTCACCTTCTGTTCTTTTCAACCATACTACATTGTCAAGTGCACAGATAACCCTGAACAACATTGTTACAGCTGGTTTCAAATACCTTGATCCTGAAATGGCTTTCTGGGCTTTGAAAAGTCAAACGTTTTTAGTTCAAAAAAATAGTAAACTATGACGAAAATGCTTCAGGCAGAAATATGTAGTTACATTTGTATCAAAACAGATACAGCAACATCAGTGAGAGTGAATTTTGTGTTCATGTGTGCCAGAGAACAGCCAGCTTCTGCTTGTCTGCTCTGATTTGAATGAAGACATGATGAGTCCTTATAGCCATTATATCTGAATAAAATGGGTCACAGATAGTTCAGAGATGTTCTATCATAACATTTAATCTGAAGAAACAGGATATGGTGAATGCTGAATAAGGAACATGTCAAACTAACTTGTGTGGCTCCAGTGTCTGCACAATCAGAAATTCAGTTTCTTTCACAAAGTTAATTCTATAAAATTTTATATCTGGCCTGGCTAAACAAATAAAAAGAACTCTCAAGACACAAAAGTAAGAAAGAAAGAGACCAACTGCTCTTGGAAGGAGGACGGATGTGTAGCCTAGTTTGAAACATTTGTCAATATGAGGTTCACACTCTGACAGAAAATAATTATTCTGCTCATGAAAGTATTTCTGCGAGCTTGTGAAAGTAGTCAATCTCATGCAAACTGTAACTTTGCATCCTTCACTAAAGCAATCACGGATTTAGTTAGGTGTAAGGTAATTATGTTAACAATCAAATTAAGAAGAAACAACAACAACAACGGCGGCCTCATCATTCACGGTATACTCACACACACACACAAACACACAAACACACGTACACACACATACATATATATGGCCCTGTCCATCAGATGAGCCTGTTCCCTTGCCTTTCTGAGTGACAGATGACTTGTCACAGAGCTAAAAGGGAGAATATTTTACTGCAGATTGAAAGAGGAGGAAAAGGAGAGATGGGGAGTAGAGGGAAAAAAAGGAGAGAGAAATTGCTCCATTACACCAGAGAGGTAAATCATTCAATGTGCTGGAGATCACAGAATGGCATTTACATTTACACACGTTCTCATGGGCACATATATGAACATGATTCACCCAGTCTCTGTCTTTGTTGCTGCATTTGCTCTCTCTCTCTCTCCATTTCACACATATGCTGAAGTACTCACATACATGCACAAACACGCACACGCACACACACACAGATCATCAGAATCCAGGCATGAGAAAAGCTGAGAGGCTGGATCAATGTTGGGCTCTGGTGATTAGCCTTAATTGAGGAAAAAGAGTTATGGGAACAAAGAAACATTATGACCTTTTCCCTGTCTGCACACACCACACGCTAATAAGACACATTCACATAATATCATACTGACCAGAATCGTCTAACTACATCAAAAGCACTTTCTCATAGGAACAGTATGCAAATGGCTGGCACAGAGAGAAAAACAAACCCCGCAGATAATTGACTATCCTTGCCATGTTTCTGTGCGTGAATGGCAATTTCCACTCTCTCTGTCGAGTGCATGCTGATTATTCTATCAGACAAAAAGAGGTCCGTGTGTGATGAAAAGATTGGCAGTGTTTCACATCCTGGTGCTGTGGAATGGCCTGTCTCTCTTTCTGTCTCTCAGGCACTCTTAGTTCTCTTTCTTCCTACATCCTCTCTGTCACTCTCTCGCTCTCTCTCTCTGCGCGTGTCAGTTCATGACTGAGTCAAATACCACTTGTCAGGAGAGCGCTGTTTGGACTGACATGAGATAAGAACAGTTACATGTTATTCCTCACGGCTGCTGGACAAGGGAATAAGACTGTGATATGCAAGTAATGTGTGGACCAATGGCAATCATAATACTGAGGCCTGCAGTGTAGAGGGACAGACCTACTGCAGACACAGAACAGGTTCATAATTAAACACATTTCAGGTATACGAACTCTGTATAATACAGCCCATGATTTACAGTGTAATTTTGTTGTATGAATCAGGTACCAATAAAACACTTAAAGTTTCCTACTGGTACTGCAGCTATTCTCCCCTTATTGTTCTTTAATTATATCACCTACAATCATTGCCATCCTTATTCTGTCTTTCCTTGTTTTCATTTATGTTTTATTTATTTACTTTGTGTCTTCTTACTCTGTAAAGCGGCCTTGGGTACCTTGAAAGGCGATATTAAAAAAAAGTTATTATAATCATTATTAAGGTTGTTGCCATCTTTTTTTAATTGTATTTATTACTTCATCTAAATTCTGTCTTATTTTTTTCCAGTTTGAAGTTGGGTGGAACTTAGCTGGAGTCCAGTTCGCTGAGGTCACCAACTAACTCTATATACTTAAAGAGTAACTGCATCCAGGCTAATAATCCTCTTTGTGCTGATGCTTTGCACACGCCCAATGCAGTACTGCACTTCACAATGCACAGTACTGCAATGCTACATCACAGTCAGGTGTGGTCAGAAGTGCAACAAACCCCTAGAGGTCAGTGCAGCAATGCATTGCTTTCATAGGCAGGTGTGTGCCTGTCTAATGTCCAATCAATTTAATTGACCACAGGTGGAATCCAATCAAGGTCTGGAAACATCTCAAAGATGATCAAGAGAAATGGGAGGCATGTGAGCTAAATTTAAAATGTCATAGCAAAGGGTTTGAATACTTAGGTCAATGTGATATTTCAGTTTTTTCTTCTTAATAAATGTGCAAAAAATTGAGTGTAGATTGATGAGTGAAGATTTTACCATAAGGCTGCAAGATAAAATGTGAAAAAATAAAGGGGTCTAAATACTTTCTGAATGCAATGTAGGTGTATCTGAACCACAAAATGAAACCAACTGATTTTTTATACTACATTAGTTCAAGGCTCATGTTAATACAGGATCTATTGAAGATGGAGGCTTATTGAAAAAACGCAAAGGACAGGGGCTGAATTGATACTCTTTGAAGATGAGATTCCCAAGAAATTGGTTGCTGCTTTAATCAGATGGAAGAATACCTCTGAGAAATGGAAAGGGTTAATGTGAATACACCCCCACTCCACCCATCCATAATCACACATATATATACTAACATACACATACATTCACATAAACAATGACAATGTAAAAACTTGCGCTTGTTAGGTTTGTTGCCCAGTTTTCATTTTGCTCTCTCACTTACACACTGAAATACACAAATACACACACACACACACACACGCACATAAACACACAGAAAGCGATTATCACCAAAGGTGCGTACGCCTGCTTGTAGCTGTTCCCACAGGGAAACTAGCTGTACAGCTTCTCCACTCTCATTTTTCATTGTCTGCTTATGATGCCCCATGTGAGCACACTGACTTTCATTTAACCCCTCACAGCACACACGCAAACACACACTCACATGCATGTATGACGCCGACCCCTCCTTTCTGTTTCCATCTCTTTCTTTCTTTCTCTCTCTCTCACACTCACTCACACACACACACACACACACACACACACACACACACACACACACACACAGCTTCTCCCTACACTCCTGTGTTTCATTGCAGTGGCTAAAATGAAGCTGTATAGGCGTGTCCACCACCCGCTGCAGCCACACAGTGAGGCTACTGTGACTTTTTACAACCACTGCTTTTTTTCCCAGTCAGACACAGCTGTAAGATATAAGAGAACAAAAGTATTGTAATATCCAAGGTGGGTCAATTCAGCCATGTATATTCAAACAATATAATTCTTTTCTTCTTTATTCTTTTGCTAAAGTACCCCAAGGTGAAAGAAACGTTTCCAGTTAACCAGAGAAAGGGGAGGGTCACCTGCACAGGCGCACCCATGAGACAGGTGTGGAGTCAGTGTCTTGCTCAAGGACTCGAAAGAAAATAAATGCCTGGGTGTTAGCTGAAGGTCTCCTCATTCACTGGACCACACTGCTGGTCTAAATGCTGCACATACTGTACATCCACCTACGTACATCGTAGAATACGTACAATGTTAGCGCTGCAAATGTTAATAAATGTGCTACATGTGAAACATGTAGGCCACACCAATTTTTCTCACAGTGGGTGGAGTTTCTGCCCTAACACCTCTAATTCATTTATGGACAGCAATGGTCTAATTTAACTTCTCTGTTGTTGTTTTTCTGTTCTAAACTTGTTAATAATGGATTGCTCTGAAGTTGACAAAGGGCCATCCATACAGATACAGTAACATTTGTTGTAATGGTATGAAATCCTGGACTGTTGAACATAAAATATTTTGGTTTTTAGTCATATTTTTCACTGTTGATGGTGTGCCATGAAATACAGACATTCATATCGCCCTCAGGATGAAGTGAAATAACTCATTTAAATAAATGTCTGTTAAGTAACTATCTATTGCCTAATCAGGTACCACAATGGTGATCAAGCCTATGGCCTGCTGATTAAAGTATAGCAATATTTGTATATTTGCAGTATTTTGAACTGGGTGTCTGTGGCAACATTCCCAGAAAAAAATTGCTGTATTAATGTGCTAATAATGCAAACCGAACATTTCTCGCCTCATTACACTAGTGAGCAATGTTTTAATGTCATCATGCTACAGTACTTAGCATGATGGCAGACAATGATGGGTATGCTAAAAATACATTTTTATTTCATTTTGGCAATGATCCCTCCACTTCCATACCATGTAGGTTGACTTCTTGCGAAGACCATTGTTACTTCTCTTTGCAAGCAGCTTTTCAATATTTAAGACTGGAATAAGAGACATGAGCATCTTTTCTTCTGTGGAGAAAGAGCTATCCCACAATCCTGTTCATTAGTAGCTAGATCAGTAATATGCTGTTAATTTTAAAACAGGTTTTACTGAAACATGTTCACTGAAAACCCTTCAGGGAAAAATGAATAAATTAGGCTACTAATTGCAGGGTTATAGACAGACTAATGATGCACTAGTTATTTAATAATTGGTACCTTATTGTTAGACACTGCATTGTTCACCTTTTGAATTGATACGATCACAAGGGTGGGGAAAGGAAAAAAGGTGGTTTATGAAATCTGCAAAAAGTTCATTTTTAACGTGTGTTTTTCATATGTTTTTGCATCTTTCTAATATCACTTTCCATGTAGTTGCATGAATGGTAGTACCTCCTCCAATAATCAATTAAATAAAATTCAAAAATAAGAAATATCCTATATCTGAGTTGAAGTTTAGTATTTTGTGCCTGCAGCAAAGACTGCACTTATACTACAACTGCTCTGCTGCCCTTACCCTGTCATCATGAAGGGAATGTGTTAACATGTACTGGTGTGTTTGTGGCGCGCGCGTGCGTGCGTGCGTGCGTGCGTGCGTGTGTGTGTGTGTGTGTGTCTTTCTGCATGTGTGTACTGATTGATGCCTTCCAGGGCAGTAGCGTGATTGAAACACCTCCTCACCATAAAGCTGTCGTGCGCGTGATGGAGTCGCAGGGTCATTTTATGCATCACACCTGTCCCCCTTCCTCGCCACGCTGACACGCAATCAAATAGGAAAATGGGCGTATTTGTTTTCCTGGCCTTGAGAGGGCTTGTGCGGAGGGTTGTATATTTCTGTGTGTATGTGTGTGTGTGGTTTTGTGCCTTAATGTGTGAGTCCTACTCACTCACACATAAAGTCAGAGAAAGACAGGGAGACAGAGAAAGCGTGACGGAAAGAAAGAACAAGAGAGAGACCTGATGAATACAGAGAAGTGATGGCTGACTATTAAAGATGGACAACTTAACATTGAACAACCTGCTACAAAAATACACACAAGCACAAAGTGGTGGAACTTAAATAAGCGCATTTACTCAATCATTGCACTCGTACACTTACATTGAAATAACTGAAATTTTGTTTCATACTTCTATTCTACTCCATTTCTGGGAGAAATATTTACATATTCACAGTTCATCAGTTGATACGGTTTATATAAAGTAGATAAAATTAGCTCCCTCTAGACCAGTTACACCATTAAAATGCATTTTAATGCAACTTGAAACAATAATCAACAAAAGCTTGCTAACCATAAGATAAATAAGCAGCTCCATTTCTCTGAGTACCTGTTTGCTCTAATGAGCTTTGCTGTTGGTCAACCCCCAGCCTGAACTTTAACAGATCAGTGCACTCACTGTTGAATCAGGTGGTGGCAATTTATTATAACCGACAACACGGAGCGTGCTGAGGATGCGGTTTGTAGGCTAGGTACCGTATGTATTCAAAGCAGCAGCAGTTTGTACCTTGGCTCTGTTCTGCTTTCCAATGGCATTTAATGTTAAAGTGAGGGCAAAGACTCTTCAAGATGTGATACACTCTTACAGTAGCTGGGCTTGAATATCCAATAACATTCCCACACCCAGCCCTTGAGGTGTTCAGACAGCAGAGGACTACCCACCATAAGCTGTCACCATCTAAACCCCACGAATCTGTGCCTACAGCCAGCGATTCCAACGGTGCCAACGGTGCCATAAGCAACAAAAAACCCAATGCATGGGGAAAAGATTTCAGTGGTATACAAAGCATGTCTACAATTTATAAATTGTCTTCCCTGGAGATGAACTTGACACATTTACTCTGCTATTGAAAGCAGAGGCGTGTGGTTTGATCAAGGCGGGCATTAGACCATTCCTACAAAAGAAAGTAGACTATACGTAAATGTTATTCAGCCTCAAAACACTAGTATAAATCTGGTCATGTCACAGGCTTTGGGAACAATTAATGTACTGCTTCTATCCAACTTCCACAGTCTGGATTTGAAACTCCTCAGCTCGTTAGTATTCCAAACTCATGACAATATCTCACAAAACATTATTTCTTTCAAAATCAGAAGAAACGCACCAATTAATAGATATCTTAAACACATGTTCCTGTGAATGTGGAATGACGGTCAGGCGAGCAAGAGGTACGCGGGATGTGAACTGCAAAGTTTTGGCCCCATGTAGGCAGATTGTTCTTTATCAACATGTAATATAGCAAAATATCAATGGTGATTAAAAAAAAGGTGGAATTATGGGTTTTGTTTTCTGATTTTTCCTCTCAGTCTCACTTTATTGTTGGAGCAGTTGATAACAGCACGACCCAGAGAAACACATACTCTGTTAAAACAGGACACATTTGTTTAGATTATAACCTTTACTTTAATGGTATTCAGTAACTAGGTTATATTTTCAACATGTAACATATTCGATAGAGTTTTCTCTACAGATGTCTTAGTAGTTAAAAATTGCCATCCTTTACATACATTACAGTGTGGGCTTACAAATGAGGTGCCACCACAGTAATGACAGCTTGTTTACTTTCGCCTACAACCTGGATTTGTTTATACTTGCAGTAGCCAAAGTTACTTCTTCAATAAAACATAAACAAATACAGATTTTCAGGTTTGTGTGAAAAATTACATGCGCAGTGTTCATTTGACGGGCTATTTATTTGAAAAGGAGGGTTGACAGAGTTTACTTGTGAGTTATATTGTATAAGACTATATGATTCATTTCTGACTGCATTAATTCAAATGCAACTCCAAAATTGCCCTCTTAAACACAATACATGTCTTTGAATGTAACATGTGGACTGAGATATCTTGAATTACAGTTGATACCTTTAGAAAAACAAAACATGTATGTGTCAGGCTGGGGGTGCTTTTAGTTCATCTTTAAAAAAAAAAAAAAAAAAAATTAAAGTGTGCTTATTTTCCATTCTAGCCTCGCCAGTACACATCTGATGGAGAAATCTGAACCATCCTTTAATTTCTATCCTCCTCACTTGATGATTTTCCACTGTACTACCGACTCACTGTAAAACAGAGCAAACCTGTCTGCTGAGAAACATTTGGGAAACCAGCCCCAGATCTAAAAATAGCCTAGAAAGGCCCCTAAAATAATGACCCTGGCTGGCTGCCGTAGTGTTTAAGGCTGGCAAGACAAACGACTTCCATTCCCGCTCAGTGTCTTTAATCAGCTTGTGATAATTAACGCCACACTCCATTGGCCAAACAAATATCTTTGTCAAGGTGCTCATTGCTGTACAAGTTCTTCTCCTGTTCTCATAGACAAGATAACAAGCAGTCTTTAATTGCCTTAATTTTGTGTAGTAGCATTATAGACTTTACCCTGTGCTGTTGGCGGCTCTCGCCCCTCTCTGTTTCCCTTCCTTCTTCTTCCCTCTTTCCCTCCTTCCCAACAAGTACATAAAATATTTCATCATGTTGGGCTGGTGGGCAGTGGTAGTGGCATCAGACTTTAATAAAGTGAATGACCTTGTGGGATTGCAGAGGGGATAGATTAAGTTTGCCTTCCCTACTGTCAGAAGCAGCCACCTCTGTGGGGTTTCTTATCTGGAGCTTTACTTAATTACCTGCTTTAATTCTAACATTCTCTAAAATGACCCCTCACCACGATGAGACAAGCTGTTTTAATTAAACAAATGAATATGTCGCTTATCGGGCGGGATCAGAGCTCTCGTTTGTCACAGTAACAGTTAAGGATGCTGCTGATGATCACGTTATCAGCGACTGCGCCTGGGTTTCACCACACACAGAGGAAGGAGGCAGCCGATGCTATCTAGTTACTGTATGTGGTGCCACGGTAGAGATACAGAAGATTACAAAAAGGCCCATTAGATATAGCAGACATGTCCACTTAGTCACATTGTAATCAGATGAGTCTCATAATGTAGCTATCTGTCCCTTATTATGGTGGTAAAAAGGTTTATAGCCCAAAGGCAGAGGAATCTGGGTGATGAGTGCAGTCATAAGAAAAATAAACATGAGGAAAAAGGAAAAGTACAACTAACCAAAAGAAAACCAAAAATAGTTTAGCAGCTATCCCCAAAGTCACTGACACTGGCCAGCTTGTTTATGGTAGTTATACAACAATATTTTAGAGTGTGCAGAGGGTTCCTGGTCAGCGCCGCCTGACCAAATTTAATGGGAGAAATGTCAGAGAAACCATTATACCAGCAGGGGCACACACAGCCCTATTACATATGGCTGCTGGCTGCTAATGTGTATTAGCAGGAGACAGAGGAAGCAAGGTGAAGATAAGTGATTTTGCAGTAGCTGGATAAGTAGGACAAAGGAGGGAGGGAGTGTGTTAGGGAGGATGAGACAGAGAAAGCAGATTGGGAATGGACTGGACACTGCTAGCCCCAGACTGAGAACAATTTGTGAGTTATTTGCAGTTTGGAGTTATTTGTGGTTTAAAGATGCGAGGAAACACAGGCTCAAAGCTCAGTGGAGAGTTATCGAGACCCCACTGTGAAACCTCGAGGTCACAAGTAGAGTCTTTGTGCTATACCGTGCGTGTCTACAGCTATATATAATGTTCTCGAGCAAGACATTAACTGGAAAAGCTTGTTCAATGTAGGAGTTTAAAAAGAAAAAAGCAATCTAAAGGTTCAATCAAATCAAAACAGTACTGCTGGAGCATCTCAAAACACCAACCACTAAAACAAGGTGACAGCGGTATTTTCTGTCCTTTAATAATTTAGTGAGGATTGAAGGCTGCTCTTGGCAAGAGTGTGAGTTTGCTGTGTTTGTGTCTGTCAGCAGCAAAATTCCAAAACACTGTTTTTTTTTTTTTTTACTAGAATGGGGCACCTTGCCCAGCCCAGGAATCCCAAATGCACAGAAAAAATACAGAGCGGCGTGCCTTACTGCCAAACACATTAGCTTTCGTTCTTTATTTAAGCCTTTGTCAAACTATCTGCGGTACTTCACTCACACTTTTTTCAAGGGCTCACTGGCCAAATTATGCCACTCGACACCAGTGGTGCAAGAGTGTGGTGGTATTAAAGGAACGAGGGGGCTCCTCAACTTGGTCTTTGACAGCCCCCTTGAACTCTGTGGGCCTGGTGATAAAGTGGCTTGATGAGTGGGCAATCTCTGTCTGCCAGCTGCTGGTCTGGCCAGGGGAGCTGGGAAGGTGCCAGAGTGAGTGAAGACCCACTCCATACAACAAACACACACACACACACAGTGAAATGTGAATGCGAATGAACGTGAAACATGAATGTATGCTGGCCCATGTTTGGCCCATACCTGAACACACACTCATCGGATACATACATACTCACACGTGTTTCATACAATGAATACAAAAGCCCACATATAAAGAAATTATTATGCCAAGCCGAGATATAGACATTGAATGAGCTGATCAAATGCAAATCTGCAAATCACTTCAGTGTTAACTCACTCGGGAGTGTGTGTGCCATCATGTGTATGTGAATTTCAATATTTAAATCCCAGTGCCACATGAAATATTGTAACAAATCTGAACTCTGACCTGTCCACTGAATGCATCAAAAAACATTCTTATTTATATATTCATTCATTTTTACAGATGGCCGAACAGAATGCATCACTGGGTCTCTATACTTTGACTCTATAGACTCTGGTGATCTCTATCTCCATCTCTTATACTGGCTTACCTGTGTGCCTCTAACACACACACGCATGCCAAGCACCAACAGCCTAGAGATTACTGCTCTTCGTAAAGCAGAACACCTACTGAATGCTAGCAGCGTGAATTTAGGGATGCTAATGATGGTTTGACAGTTGGTCTGTCCCATAGACTGTAAATAAAGATGGACGTAACTTCGGTGACGTCACCCATAGGGTTCTCGAGAGCAATTTCGAAGCTTAGAGTGGGCTGTTCAGCTATCACCACCTTGCCAGTACCTGACTCCGCCGAACTCCTGGCTAATCCAAAAATGGACAAAGAGGTGTGGCACATACATACCCTCAACCGCCTGTCACTCAAAGCAGCATGCCCTCAATTATGCACAACTTTAAGCCTTATTAAAATTTTAAAGGAGTGAGTTCTATAAAAAAAATCTCCCCCTGTACAGTTGAAGGAGGAAATTAGTCAGAGAGACCAAAACGTTTTTTCGTACCAAGCAGTAAACATGTTTATTTCTGCTGTAAAGTTGGGCATTTTAACATGGGAGTCTATGGGGATTGACTAACTATAATAACTTGATCCCTTAACTTATTCTCTAGATTCATCAGGTCAAAATTTTCATTTGCCCAATACGTTGGTTCATAAGCAAATACCTGCAAAACTAATTACATTCCCATCAGCCTCAGTTGTACTTTATGTTTGATGATAATCAGCAAATGGCAAAATACTAAAACCCCAGGCTAAGAGGGCGAACATGTTAAACATCAAAGCATTACACCTGATTATCATCAGCATGTTAGTATTATGATTGTGAGCATGCTGACATTAGTAATAACGGCTATAGACTATTAATAATGTTAATGGACAAATTTGATATGACCTAGACAACTTTTTTTTACATCAACAATCCTAAAGGATGTCTAATACTGGACATGTTTCAGACACATTTTTCTGTCACACGTTTCTCAGTCGTTTCTCATTATAATACATACAATAATAATAATAATAATAATAATAATAATAATAATACTCTTAAATTGCAATCTTCATGAAGTATAAAAAACATCCATCACAGAAAAAGTAAATCCAATTTATTTTGTAATATATTATATATTTATACCACAAATAAATAGGGGGCATTTCAATCACACTGCTCGGTGACAGACTGCTTGATGACCAGGAGGTGATATTTATGAGAGATAACAGCAACATGAACCCTACTCTTTGCTCCATGCATATTCAGATGTCATCAGCTTGTGGATCTTAACTAGATTAGAGGTTTGTGTGTTGACATTCATGGCTTTCAAACAGAGCAAGGAGCTTTCTGGCTGATTGCGCCGACATGTCAGCCGATAATTCAGGAAGTAGAATACACATGAGTAGATTGGACGGCATTGTTCAGTAAATGACAAGATCTGTCTTCCTCTCCGCCTCCTTAATTATCTTCCTCGGTTATAATTACACGTGTGAAGGTCCAGAGGACAATCACTGTTGTGTTGTACTGTCTGCTAGCTGAAGTTAGATGAGATAGGCAGGAGATACTGTAGAGACCGACACCGGCTGTTAATGAAGGTTACTGTCTGTATTGCTGTTTCAAAATCACAAGCATTCATTACGAGAATAATGCAAAATTTACATAAATTGTTCTGTGTCATTACATTTGATTAGCAGTACTACTGTATTCATCTGCTCCTGAACTGATATATATTGTAAAATGACACATAGTAGTGGAAAAACACAGCAGAATATGATTAACTTGAAATAAAATGGTGTAAATGCTGCAAAGTTGTCTTTTATTTGACAGTAATTGTTCCTCAAAATCCAAAATATTACCAGCCATAAACAGCTGACAGTTAGGACACACTGGAGGCTTTCATTAAGAATAGTGATGACTGAGTACAGTGAGTGACCTGGGGGTCCTTAAGCAGCCTTGTAATTCTCTCTTAATGAAGCCGATGAATAAATGATTTGAGGCGCTGTGCATGAGGAGTCTGATCCCCCGTCAGCATGTCTCCGCGGGGTTAGTAGGAACCTCAAGGGAGTCCTCCTCCTTCCTCCTCCCCTCTTCTATCCTTTAGCCCTCACTTTTTTTTTGGAGCTACTTCCTCTCTTCCATTCGTCTTTCTCACCTTGCTCTCTCCACATCCCTCTTCCCCCCACTGTCTGTGATCCTAATCTCCTCTAAAACATCTTTTCCTGGACTGTGGGAGTTGGCAGATAGCGAAGGCCACTGTCAGACTCTGACTGACTCATCCCGTCATAAACAACTGGTGGGTGTCGGCATGCTGGCGGCCCTCCAGTTTCAGACACGCTCATTTTGACAGGTCATTTTTTTATGATGCTGATTGTTATTTTCCCTGTTATTGTTTTTTTTCCCCATGACTTCAGATGGGGGGTAAAAGTACAACTCTCTGAGATCAGGCAATCTTACTCTCTGGGCCAGAAAACAAAGATGACAGTAATAAAAAGGAGAACCAATTGCTCTTTCATTTCATTTCCACTGGGAAATCAGGCTGAGGGAGGAATAAAGGAGCTATAATAATAAAGTTTAAGAAAAAGGGCCTATGGCTTTTATTCCCTACACAAACCACAAGGAGAAGCCACTGTGGACAGTACAGTTGCTCAGGGTCATCCACATTATTGGAGGGAAGGCCAGAGGATGTGAAGCAAGTGGTGGGAGCAGTGGGGGGAAAAACAGAAAGACATTAAACCTTTTCCCTCCTTCACTTTTTTAAGAAGATGAAAGCCTTTCCTTTCCATTCTCTTCAGTTTCATGCAGAGGACAAGAAAGGAAATTGATGAAAAATGATGGACGAGAGAAAATCCTGCTGCTTGTAGGCCAGGCATAAAATTCAGGTAAGCTATTAGGGTCTGAAACTGCTCTCAAAATCTGATGCTAGTAGTTAACGTAATTCTACTTAACCAGAGTGTTTTTTAACAGTGCATCATTCTATGCTGTGACATCGTTATATTGCTCATTACAGTGGCACATAGTGCAGCTATCTCCGCATGAACATCCGAGTTAATGGGCCACAATAAAGACACCACTGTCTTCATTTTATGGCTCAGTTTTCTAATGGCCTACTTGGCTTTCTTGCCTGCCCTCTCAAAGGAGCCATCTAGGTCTCTTTAAGACCCCCGATATTCTCAGCGCACTGTTTCCTCCTCGTATATGTCTCCCCCCATCCATTCTTCCACTCTTCCTCATTCTTGCCCCCCTCCCACCATTCCTGACAGCTACAGGCAGCCTGCAGTTGCCCAGGGCCTTTTCCTGTGCCTTTAGTTTCATTAGCGGGCCCCAGATGCTTAGCTGCTTACAAAATTATGAAGGGCCAAAGCCAACCGCCTCCAGATGGGACCCATCTATATTCAGATGAGCTGTTTCCTCACATTCAGAGCAATCCCACCCTGATGTCCTACAGTGTCGTCAACAAACATGCTGACAAACACAAACACAAGCAAGTACAAACAGATGCACACACTCACAGAGGAAGCCATGTGCACATGTTGTGCACGCGCCCGGGGCCACCCAGGCAAAACACACACATACACAAACACACACACACTGCTTGGCTGGGTGGCATCACTCTCTCGGTAGGAAAACAATAGCTTAGCTGTGACACCGTGGTTTGTGCTGTCTGCTTGAGCTGTTATCCTGTATTGTGCATTGGACAGTGACACACAGAGATTTTCACGAATGGACTGAGAGACTGTCAATTCAACAGCGGACCCTCTCAGATGATTTCAGTCTTTGGGGAAACAATTTGATACATCACCACAAGAAGCCACTCTAACAACACGAAGGCTATAGCTAGTTTGATGCTAAAATATAAGACGTTTAGAACATGTGATGAGAATGCATTTAATGACGTCTGTCTTCTAATTTTGACAATCTATCTCTTAGCCAAATAACTTCCTCATATTCTTGCTTTTCACTCAGAGATGATTTCTCTAAGCAAAAACATGCGCCAAAAAAACGACCAGATGGCAGATGAAGCTATATAAAAATGTTGTATAAACAATAATATGATAACCTTTTGGGCCAATTCAAAACAATGTGGCCCCGATGTATAATGTGGACACATGACTAGGCTCGCATTGTAAGAGAGGAAGAGTAAATAAATCATTATTCTATCAACTTGTCATCTTTCTATCGTCGTCTTTCTCTTTTTTCCATACATCTTTTCCTCTTGTCACTTTAACTCTGCTGCAGTAATTAAATCACTGTTGTGAGTTTTGAGACAGTCCAATCCCCCAAACTTCACACTCCATTTCACCGCTCACATCTCTGACACCCAGACGCATTCGAGCAACACACAGAGGAGACCCATTTCAATACAATCATACAAGCAACACAACCATGGAAATGTCTTGACACATAAAAAACAAACAGTGAAAGCACAGATTTAGATGTGGGGACAGAGTAAGGGGGGGGGGGGGTGCTCAAATGACAGCTAGCTAAGACAAACGACTGGTTGAGAGCTAATGGAGGTTGTTTGTGTGTCCATGTGTTTGTGTCTCTACACTCTCACGCTGACAGGCATCTACACAAAGAGAGTTAAAGTATCAATGAGAGCATAACGAGAAAGTTGTTGAGGAGGATGAGAGGGGAATGCAAATAGAGGACGAGAAGGATTTTCTTCAACGATCTATTTTCAAACGAGAGAGCAGAACAGTTTTGTGGGCCTGCCAACCGCAGATACTGACCGCACTGAAGCATCTGTGAAGCTGGAACCTGCTCCACACCACTGCTGACTTAGTTGAGCCATCTGAATTCATTACAGCGTCTGACACACACACACACACACACACACACACACACACACACACACACACACACACACACACACATTCTCCTGTCTTGTGCAGAATGTAGATATCAACCAGTCCTACAGAGTGTCCTAA
Source organism: Seriola lalandi dorsalis (assembly GCF_002814215.2). Lineage (NCBI taxonomy): Eukaryota > Metazoa > Chordata > Actinopteri > Carangiformes > Carangidae > Seriola > Seriola lalandi. The sequence goes on along the minus strand of NW_019524388.1, from coordinate 804,816 downwards.
TATGTCCCATAAACACCTGACAGCACGGCTTTGTGGAAACGCTGAGATACCCATAATCCTTTAGTTGGAGTCGAGGGGTCAACTCGCCATCGTGTTGAGCACACCCAATAAGCTTCAAACTGCCTATAGCCAAGCATCAACACCCAAAACTCCTCACAGAATTCTGCACAGCATGCAGGCTTGGCTGCTATGTATGCAATGTAAGTCCAGCATGTGGTGAAGAGCATAAAAAAATACTAACACTATTAACGCTGAGAATTTTGTCTAGCGTCACACTGGGCTTAAGACGACAAAACATTTTGCAGTGTTCAAGGGAACAGGCTGCCTGAACAAAGAGGGGTGAAGGTGAGGTCTTCAGCCTACAATACTAAAAGCAGCCACTAACTTACAGTACAGTAATCAGGGGACTGTTGGCTGCAGAAAAACTGCAACGCCTCACCTAGTTCATTATAAGATGACACAACCAATTTGTACCTCTGCCTGCTGCAATCTACCAAATCTCCCCTGACAAAAGCATTTAGATTAGAGCACTTTCAGGGAGGGCTGCGCTGACATGCGTACCCAGCCTGTAAAAGGGGAAATGAAGTGCCTTTTTAATTCTCCTCCAGGCAAACATAAAACTGTCCAGGTAAGTCATTTGTGGGTTGAATGGAAAGCCAGAAGCAAGCTGCCTCTCTGTTGCAGTACCTCTCACTCTCTCTGTTTTTTGTTTTTTTTATCCACCCTTTCTCTGCAGGAAACTGTGCACAAACACGTGTTATAACTCACACAAATCCTTATCCTCATCTAGAAGATTATTAATCTATTTGTTACATTTTGTCCCATTATTTCTCCCACATAATCCTCTTTCACTTCCTCTGGCAGCATGGTAATGAGTTTCTGTGAACAAGGAAGCTGCACGTGTTGTTGATTGTTCTGATTGGCGCTTCTCCCTCTCTCGCTCATTCTCTCTTCCTCTCTGTCTCCCTTTCCGGTTTGACCTATCCAGAACAATAAAGACTCACATGTGGAAAAGAAAACTGGAAATGGAGAGAGGTGCCATTTCATCTAATAGAACAGAACTTTGTGATCACTTTCCTCTCTCAAGTCTTTAAAGACAACTGGAGCGAGGTGGAATGGGAAGTAATTGCCCAGGAACATGAACACCACTCCAGAATTTGGCTCGAGTTACCAAACCACTTTCACAGCTACAGTACATCAGGTATTCCCTTCTTCTTCTTCCAAATATTCACTCAGATTCATACATCACTCCATTTCCTCTCAGCGGTCAAACCAGTGACAGATAATTAGGTGTGTGTGTGTGTGTGTGTGTGTGTGTGTGTGTGTGTGTGTGTGTCCCTTTCTCCTGCGCTTGGTTTTTATTAAAAGATTTTGTCCGTCTCCCTTATCGCACAGACAATGTTGACGGAGAGGAGACATCATATATAACATTTTTTTAATCTAAGAATCTTATATAAAACCCATAAGCTGTCGAATGATTGCTACGGTTTCCACTCCAAAATAGGACTTGGAGCAAAGAGACAGCACAGAACATAGTCTCTGTTTTAAATCAAATATAAACGCACCCACGCACAGATACAGGCCGCAGGCACAGTATACGTGTAGTAAAAATTATGTTACAGTAAAAGATCCCAGTAAAGCTGCGAAATTGAGAAACATGGATGTGAAACGACAGTAAAGCTACTCTGGTCTCTTGAGGAAGAGAGTGGATGTGTAAAGCCTTGGCTGACAATCCATTTCTTTCCCTTAGCCTCACGTCTAACAAGTATGACCACAGGGAGATGAGCAAAGAGGGAAATATGTGAGGCGGAACACTCCAGTGCTAAATATCAACATGAATTGGTTGCAATATAAGTCAACAACTAGAAAGAGAATTTATTCATTCCAATACATTGTGTTTTAATACTAAACAAGCAACTCAGACATGGTATCACACCACTGAGACTGTTGCTGTGGAAAATAATCCTTGTTATTATGTACATGAAGACACTATATAATGTGATTTGACTTGTTTCATCACATCTGTAGGGAGTCATACATAGGAAGCCAGAACATTTCTTTTTACATGTCCTCTGCATATACGTCCGTTATCCATGTGTGTCCATGTGACTTGTCTGGGGATATAATGGTAAAGGCAAAGATGGACTGCAAGTATTTTCAAATAATAAACAAGGGGTCGCTTGATGTTTTTATGAAGCAAGTCTGTTTGGAAATGAATCGTTAGTCTCGGTTTTATTGCTCAAATTACCCGAGCCGGTCCTTGTCCTGTTTGCCCTTAATTAACAAGCGTTCAATTCCCCTATTAATTAGCACACGCTGTTAGCTATTTTACATCACTCTTCATTTGTCGACAATTGAGAGGTCTATTATTAAAAGGCATGCCACATGGTTAATTGTGCAAGTGGCTCGGCGGCAGGGGAGGAGAGCACCAATTCGCTGAACGTAGGGAGGAGTCTGCGAGCTCTGCGGTGGTTCTGACACAACCTTTACAGTCTGTCTTCAGTTCGCTGCCTGACACTCTGTCCTTGAGAGAGAGAACATCTCCCTCACTACTGTCACACACTTGCTGTGTTCGGACCCAGATGGCCAGCATGGCAGTGTGGCCGCAATAGAAGAGAGAGAGGTTGGTTCTAGGTAACAGGTTTCTTTATAAGGCTGATCAGTACATTTTCCTTCAAACTGTGGGATGTATGGGTAAAAAACATACGCTGGTCTACATCCCTTCTGCTGTGGCATTTTTCTGTCATTTAATTGGTGTCTCTGTCTAAATTTCGGAGTCAGAGACACTTCACAATGAAATAAATATAAAAAGGTTTGTGTCAGTGAAATGGGAGACTGAGACTTGTTATTTGTTTCTACACATCCTCTTCATAATGAAACATAACAAGACTGAAATCCAGGACTAGTTTTTACAGTTAAGAGTTTGAAATCAAATGTAAAATGGCCTCAATCAATATCCACATGAAAAATGGATATAACATGAATAAGACATGACTACTTGAATAGTTTGAAAGGGTTGATTTGTAGTGACAAACACAAAGAGAATAATCATGGAGTTTTATAATGTCTTTCAGCTCACTGTGTTGGTCATCAGTTTGATTCATTCTCACCATTCCTTTTTTAAGCTGTCAAAAAAAAAAAGAAAAAACCCTGCACCAAACAGCAGGCAGACAACTTTAATGACTAGCTAACAGAGTTAAAAATATCAATATGGAGCTGTTCGTTGCCAAGTTTCCCATGCCAACATTTTGGCAGCTGGAATGCAAATGTCTGTAGTTGACTGACTGACTGAGTGATGAAGTTACACCACTGGTAAGCCAGTCACGTGTTGGACTTTTCCCATTAGTTGCTGTTCTTTCAAATAAATTTATGTCATCAAGAAGGTGTTTACAGGTAGCGTTGCTAACTTACCACCTTTGTCGCTAGATTTACTTTTCTGTCCCCTTTAGCAACTTTTTCCCCCAAAAAGCAACTAGCAACAAATCTAGCAACTTTTTGAGCAAACTTAAGCTATTTCCATAGGAAAGAGTTGCCAGTTTTCAACTATATCTGCAATTTCGCACATTGACCATTCACGTTTCAGCCATATTTGACCTAGTCTTGTTAAGGTTATAATATGTCAATTTTGTCTTCTAAGTTTGTTTCTGCTGCCCATAAGAAGCCAAAAAATAAATTATTGCAGGCTTAACAATGGAGCTGAAGGTATGAAAATTCTACCAATAAAGCATGACACATATGGGCGAAGAGGAGGTAACAAGACCACAGGGCAAAATTCACTTAAATAAAGTCAGTGAAAGAAAAAGTGAAATCAGTAAAGTAAGTAGAACTAAAACAAAGCAACATATTTAAAAAAAAAAATTGGGAAAACAAGTTTTTAAAAAAAAGAGATGAGAAACAGAACACAAGAGCACAAACAGGCAGGAAGCGAGTCTGCCTGAAAACCCTGTAAAGACAGACAAAGGTGAGCGACAAGAAACACACAGAGCCGTCGAGGTATCCTTTCTCTTTCCCTCTCCCTGCCTCACCTCTTCTCACCCCTAGACCTCGGCCAGGGCTTAACAAGTGGCAAGGGAAGCAGGCAGGCTAGAGCTGGGCTGATTGACAGAACAATTACTTCTAACACGCACCCCAATGGAGAGGTAGACATCTCCAAATAGAATTTCACTATGCTGTTGCATCACACGCTTACAGGGAGGATTTTGGTAGAAAAGCAAAATTGCCTGACCGGCCGACTGACTGACTGACTGACTGACTGACTGACTGACTGACTTGAAGCTGAGCACAACTGCTTGAAAAACACTCCTCTGTTTTCTGTTGCCTGCCATAAATAGAAGAGGAAAAAGCATTTACCCTTGATCAAGGTTGGCTGGTTCTAACTTTAGAAGCAATGTTTGGCAACCCATTTCCTCCAACTCTGACTGTTCATCTGTTAGCTCAGTTAGAGGTGTAGCTATTTTTATCCACACACCTACTGACTGACGAAAAAGTGGAAAGTTAATTAAAAGAGACACCACACATCAGAACATTTCCAATATATTATGCATCACAGACCTAATAAGCTAGAAATGATGAGGAGACAAGTATTTTAGGTTGTGAAGTTAAAGTAACAATGTCAGAATAAAATGTGAATTGTGTTTTAATTGTTTTTGATTCAGCATTATTTAGTTTACACATTAAATACAGTACATAAAACAAAAAAATCAATGTAGATGTTGCCATGAAGTCATTTCATTGCATTATGGCTTTCATGTTGCACAGATTGGAACGTCTGTCATGTAGCAGAGCTGAAGCAATTAGTTGATCAATTGATTAGTTGATTTAATCAATTTAATCAGAAATAATGAATTAATCATTTCAGTCATTTTTTGTGTCAGTGAAAAGTTCTGGACTGGTATTTGGAATGATTTAGAAAATAATTTACAGATTAATCAATGATGAAAATAACTGTTGGTGGCAGCCATAGTATCTAGTGTCTATCTAATATCATCTACTCCGCTCCACACAAGTCTCTGTGTGAAGCATCTGTTGGTTGATGCACTCGGTCTCATGTAGCCATCCTCGCCATTACGCCACCCCATGGCATTCTGGCCTCCAACAGCTGCATTACACCACGCTCTCTGACTTTCTAATTAGCTTATCTCGGAAAATAAGGATGCTGGGCAATTCTTTGCTCTAGCAGTCTAACAACAAGCAGACTGCAGGGAATGTGGTTGGCACCTTGTGTCACCAAGGGGGCTGTTGTCTTCAACAGACTAGTGCAAAAAATATGGTTCACAGTCTTTCCTCTCTCACACAAACCCTCGACTCCCTTTCCCAGTTTCTTGGCATTATTTCAACTTTGAACTTTGAGTCGATTACCAATCTCAAGACAGAATTTAAATTCAAAGATTTAATATTTTTGGAAGTCACAGTGATTAATGAATATGAGGCAAACTGTTGCAAGAAGAAACCGGTTTGCTTGTATTCAATGGCTTCTCAAATATGCAGATCTGCACATCTACAAGATATTGTTATCAAGTCCTGAAATAAGATAAAGTTATTTTGCTATTCATAACATATAAAAAAAACTAAAAACATATCAAATGGATAGTATTTAATATAAGTGCCATTTTTTGCTCCTCTGCTCATGTTTGAATCACTTTTTTAGGAGTCTGATTGCTGACAGAATCAAAGACATCAGCCACAATTTTAACAAAGCAATGTAGTCCCTTTTAATTAGTTTATCCATTATTCATTATTTATCAAACATGTAACCTGTAGATGTGTTAAATGCCAAATGATACACTAAATGTAGAACTCTGTCAGCTCTGATGTCTCCTGGCTGGAGGAGTCATGGAGTGAGGGATGTAAGAGAAGGGAATGGAGGAAGGAAGAGAGGATAGATCCCCCCACCTGTAGCAGTGAACGTCCTGCAGGACTGTAATCTGCCAGTTGTCTCTCACTGAGACGTTCAGCTTAGCTGAGGCCAGCCAAGCCCTGCAGCCTCCAGCACCGAACGATGCTGGGACCCCAGGACATAAGGCACCTGCACGGGGAGATAAAGGCTTCAACTCCTGAGCTAATACTGACGATTCTTTTGATAAATACAGACGTGGGGTGGTGTGTGGAGGGTGGTGGGAAGTGGGGGAGCAATCTTTTCCAGCTCACTCTCTCCTCCCTGTCTACCTGTCTCAGTAATCTCCCTTTCTTGTACTTCGTACGTTTTCCTTCCTCCACCCTCTCTCTGTCTGTTTCTCTGCAAGTCTCCCCCCCTCTCTCTATCTCTCCCTCTCTCTGTACCTTCTTTATCCTGTCCTGTGTGAGTTTGGATCAGACAGGCAAAGCTCTCCACGCTCTGCCTTTTTATTTATTCCATATCTGTAACTGTCAAAAAAGAAGATTGCTACTTTAGGAGCTGTCGGTGCTTTGTTGTGCTCATGGAAAGTCAAATGGAGGTGGTTGTGTTAAAAGCATCTTGACCACTTTGTGGGGACACAAACAATGTCAGCTGTGGTCTTGGAAGCCCCAGACAGTTGAAAATGGCTCTAGAAGTGCATGAGACATGATGTCTCTTAGATGGCACAGTGCTGAGAGGAGCGGTTAAAACAGTATTAGCCTGGGGAGGTAAATGAAGTCGGGCCTCAGCAACATTACCGCCCGCTGTGTCTGTCACTTAAATACCTATTTATGAGAGCTTATTTAAATATAAACATGCCCAGTGTTGCATGATTAGCGTATTAAGAAAAGCTTTGGGACCTAAATGACCCAACAAGGCTCCTGTACAGATTAACACCTTACACATTCACGATGATGTCAAATGAGAAGTCAAGACCATTCAGAGAGTGGCATTTCTCGTAACCTGGGACAATAATTACCTGGCAGGAAATGTCAGTTAAATTACCACTGCTTGAAACTGTTACTACATGTAAAGAAACAGGGATATAACTTTGCTTTATACTGTAGCACTGCTACACAGTAACTTAACTGACAGCGTAACTACACTCACCTGAGAAATAACACCAATTTTAAAGCAAGCACTTGCCAGCATCACTGTAAATAAATGGTTGGCAGGATGAGACAAACTCTGAGTGCAAAGTTGCAACTAAACCACATGAAGTCAAAACAGAGAAAGCAAAGCATCCGAGCTGAGCTGCATCGCGTTGCACTGTGCGGCATCGTAGACAGCAGTTCATCTTTCCTGTCTACGGTGTCGTGCCCGTTGTCTCTTCCCATTAGCCTGCGACCGGCGTGCTACGATATGGCCGGTGCGGGCACTAGGCTAGCAGACGCAGACAGCTCAGGGTGGCAGATGCCTGGCGTTTCTGCGGATGCCCTCCATCAACTGATGACAGATGTCAGGGCTCCTCTTGGATGGCAACACTTCATCACGCTACCCTGTTCTCCCTCCTCGCCCCACTGGATACACCAGCCTGCTTGGCAGACGCCATGCCCAACCCCACTGCACCAACCCCATTCCCTCCTGCCACACCTATTCATTCCCACACAAATATACGCACACACACACACACACACACACACACACACACTCACACACATTTCTGCATCCATCAGTCAAGCGTTATTACATCAGACAGCCGTCATACTGGCAACCAATGGATCACATGCTAATGCGCCCAGACGCATCCACTCTGGAAATCCAAAGTATCAGTCTTTAGTGTGTGTGTGTGTGTGTGTGTGTGTGTGTGTGTGTGTGTGTGTGTGTGTATGTGTAGGAGAGAGAGAGAGGGGGAATGTGTGTGTGTGTGTGTGTGTGTTTGTGTGTGTGTAGGAGAGAGAGAGAGAGGGGGAATGTGTGTGTCTACTGATGGGCAGAGAAGAAAAGTTTTTCAAAGTTGCAGAAAGTACTCTGTTAGCATTCTAGTGACAACAGTGTGGACTCAAATTTTACAGATGAAACAGGATTACAGTATAGCACGCAAAGTACAAAGCAAGCTAACCCTTTAAATAAAGTACATAATGTCTGCTAATGTTGTTATCGCCTACTTACCATTTTGGCCTGCTGGTAGACTTCACCACAGGAGACATGCCATCTCTGTACAGGCTCTTGGTCTTGGAGAAGTTGACCACATTGAAAATGACTCTCTGAAAGACAATGAAAAAACATGGAAGCTACATTAAAGATTTGACCACTACTAGCTCTATGGAGCGATGTTTTTATGAGTGGATCTCTGTTTTTGTTGGCATTGTACAGCGCACAAGCTCATTAGCAATACAAGACACTATCTATCATTCTTCCTAGCAGTTCGCTGTGGTAATGTGCAAAGAAATGCAGTAATGCACCAACAAAGCCAGTGGAGAGGGCTATAAGGTGTGAGATACTTTTTTTTCACTTTGCAAATGTTTTATGAGTAAGAAAAGGCATTAAATATGTTTGTCAGGCCTTGAGGATACACAGAATTCCTTTAGATGACTAACACTGAACGAAAACATAACTTTGTTTACGTTATGTTATATTGCTGACAACCATTTATAACCATTTCCTTCTTGTGTGACATGGGAGTGACGAAAAAGCACAAACTCCTGTAGTGGAAAAAGCTCAGAGAGGTAAAAGTTGTCACAACCACCATGGATAACACCAACAACACACAAAATCACAGTACATTAACATGACAGTGGAGCGATAAGGCAGCTTTAATGTCCTGCAGATGATCCCATGTTGAAGTAACAAAGTTCCTGATAAAAAGGAAGCAGCTCTGAGGAGTGCCAGCCTCTAATCTGGAAGGACATTATGGTTCCTCCCCATAGGGATGCTGCCTGGCCCAAAACATTAAGCTTTGCCTGGGGCGATGGTGTCTGGCTTTCCACCTGCATTGGACCACAGACTTTCTTTCTTAGCTTAAATATTGTGGACTAGCCCTCCCCTCCTTCCTCCCACCTCCAGTATGCATGATTAGGATCAGAACGAGTGGGAAAATGTCGAGAGAGAAATTAATAAATATATTTCTTAAAAAGTCAAATGAATGGCAATGGTAATACTACGGTGAGGTAAATGAATCCTATTGATGGGGCATATCAAATTACCAACTAAGTCCAGGTGGTGGAAGTTAACTGGGTGCTACTGAAATCCTATTACAGACTCCCCACCCTCCTCTCCCTCCTTTTCTTTCTCCTCTCCCTCCCCCTTATCCATTTCTCCCTTTTTCTCCCGCCTAGCATCAGAGGAATGGGGATTGCGGATTGTGGCAGGCTGATTCAGACTTAGGTAAAATGACATCTAACTGATGTTGAGACTGGCAGCAGGCTCCTGTTGCAGGGAGATAAGACCATTGCTGCTGGCATTTCAATTACACTTTACTGCCCCGCACATCTGTTGCGAGAGCTACTTTTCAGCCTTTTCCCCTCAGGCAAATACAGCCTTACTCTGACTCTACTGGCTTTCTTTGACTGCACAGCCTCCTCCCTCATTCTTTATCCACAACAAATTCAGATTGTCTTCCTCCTTAGCTTCACTCTACCCACTGTTTGTAATCTATTTGTTCGGCCTGTTTAACTCAGAGGGAGCTGAGACTGGACAGATGACTGAGACACAGGCAAGGGGAAGGGAAAGAAGACTGAATCGCAGGCAGAATGACACACAATACAAGAGGGGGAGACAGTCCAGCAGAGAAAAGCTATTGTCACAAGGTAGACTTAGGGACAGACTCAGAGAGACAAAGAGACAGGATGACAATTGCATAACAGAAATAAATATGGGCAGTAGAAAGTTACTGAAGGTAATTAAAGAAAATAAACTGGGCTCTATTGGCTGGGTGGACAGATGTAGAGGACACAGACAGGTGGGCTGGAAGGTAGGGAGGGAGGCATATTGCATGTCAAAGTCTCAGTCTCCCCCTGTGGCCCTCTGTTTTCATTGAAGCTAAACAGATTAAAGGAGAATTTCTTCGTCTTGTGGCTAAATATCAGATCAGAAAGTCAGTGTTTCTGTGGGCGTACAAGACAAGCGTGTGTGTATTACCACTTTAAAGCTACAGGAGTGTTGTATTATTCCTTTAGAGCAGCATCTGCTATCTGATCTAGTGCAGTAACGGGTTCATTAGGTGTCTGTATTCTGCAGGAGCTCCTCATCCTTAAAACTGACAGCTATTGCTCTCCACAGTTAAGAGTAAAAACTGTTCACTGGTATATGTATATTCTACACCATCTCATTCATCTAGCTATACAGTCCATTTCAAGCACATACTCACATACACATTTGTGAATGTTATCAAATGTACACAAGCATGCGTCCACGCACACATTTAAGAAGTATTTGTTTAGACAATAAGTTAACCAGTAAAAAGGGAGAAGAAAAAGCAGCCCATTATTTAGTATTTGGTGGCATGTTTCTCTCAGTGTGTTTCAGTTTCTCCTAAAGACAGCAGTGTGTAGTGACTTTTGTCGGTCATTTGTGAGAATTAATATTACGAAGCCTAAATTATATGGGTAAAACAGCCTATGAGCTCTAGCCTGTGGCTCATCAGTAAACTATACCATTTTTGTCAGGAAAAAGTCCAAAACACAAACTTCAACCTGGTGCTTGGAGTGATGCAACTGAAGTTAAACAGATCGAGAGGACCAGTGTAATTTTGGGATTCGCTTTTGCATGAAATTGTCCTTGCGTTTCCATCTGCTAAGAACACCTCTTATCACAAGTGGAAGCACAAAGCTCAGTTTTTGTGGCCTTGGCTGACAGACACCACTTCAAAAAACATTTTTCATCTAGTTCAGATTAAATCCACACCCAGTGCAACTGTAACGGAATCTGTTCTGGGTCAGTATGGGTGACTCTTATCAATAGTGTCATCCAGAACTGTTTGGAAAATGTATAAGGTCCCTCCATTACATTAAATCAAATACTTGTGGACTTCATAGAGCATTGGATTGATATGAGCTTTCCATTTGCCGTTTCTTACTTCAAAAATGTGCTGTGTGCAGATGACCTACAGAACTGGGCATACATGCTCTCACAGAAAGTGATGTGAATTTTTTGTATATACAAGACTCAAAGTAAAAGAACAATGCTCTTGCTGTGCTTCTCAATTAGCACCGCATCTGCAAATACTGTGAACACAAACTCTTTGTGTTTGCAAATATACTTGACCAATCAAGTTGTTTGTCTCTCTCTCCTACTCTCTCTCTCTATCACTTCCACACACACACGCACAAACGCACACACACGCACATACAAAATACTGAATTAGAATCAAACAAACTGCTGTGGGGCCAATTCTCCAGATCGTTAAAACCAGGACCAATTTAGGAGCCTCTACATGTGTGTATGTGTGTGCACGCACATGTGTCTACACATGTGTGCTGCCCTGGAAGATTTAATTAGGCTGGGAGCAGTTAGAAGAGATTAACATCCATGCTGTCTGAGCTGTCATGTCGTCGGAGCGTGTCAAAGCCCAGCGCCGTCCCCATCGCTGCTGAAGACTGAAACAGGTGTCTCTGTGATGTCACAGACACACACAACATTTCAAAGTCACATTATACAGATGACAATAGACATCCTTAAATATTGCATCAGAGTCTAAAACTAACTCATATATTTCTGACAATTGAAAATGAGATGTTGTCAAAGGAAGAAAAATTTTCAAACTTGCAAAAGGGCAATTTGTGCATATTACACCAGCTGAACCTTCTTTGGCTGACAGAATCTTACAACACGTAAAACTCAAATGAATCTTAATGGTTCAAAAGATTTTCACTATCTCAAAGCAGCAAATAACTATTATGTATCTTCAGGGACCTAATGAGGTAGTTTATCAAAATCAAAACCAATGATCCAACGAATACGTCCTTGCAATTGCAAGAGAAATCAAAATCCGGGAATAAACCTTTGCTTAAATGAAGCTATTCTTTCCTTTTGAAACATACCATAATGATCGAAGGGTCACTGGGATGTGTGCTGTGAGTGTGATCTGTACATCAGGGTTATTGTAAAGGAAGAACAGACGTTTCCTTCTAAATATTTTGGGTGACAGTCTAAATGACTAATATCAAATCCCAACCTTTTTGTTAACCTTTAAACAGACTCACCAGCCAGACATGGGGCTTGGCACTAAAATAGCCTTTCTGGTGCCACTTCAGGATAGGATTGTATTTAGGACCAAACGCTGTCTTTTGATCTCCATTGATCCGGCGTGTGGCGAGATAGCGTTGCTTCCTGGAAGAAGCCTGGATAAATAATTAAAGAAACCATTCTAAATGCGTAGACCAAGACCTCTACAGATAGACTGAGCACTTTGTCCTTTTGATGGTGATGGCTGAACGTTTGGAAAAATTATAACGTGTCCAGCATGTGAAAGGGGTTACTGAAACCACATAAATTAACCAGATAAAAACTATTTTCACCTGGAACTCATGAGTTTAACTTTATTTAAGATTTTAAGAAACTATAGGCCTTTTTTACCGTTGTAAATATGATAACATGTGACTTTTGGATTAACAAATGCTGAGATCTCAATATATGTTGTTAAAAGAGTTGGTACTGTATAGAAACCGAAACTGAAATTACCTGTTTTACAATATTACACACAATCTACAAAAAATTATCAAGATACAAGTGCAGTATTATACTCATAATGCAAAATGTGTGTATATGCGTTTACTATAGGTGGTCCACAGTTTAGGGACATTGTCCTATCGTAGTTTTGGCAAGATTCCACTGTACTGATGAGTCTATGTGCAAGAAAAAGAAACCGCTCCAGGGACTCCTTGTTGTTGACCACCAGGATCAGACAGGAGCATTCGATTTTTACTTTACAATCAGTTCATCATAGAAACACTATTATGCCCACAACACAGCATTTGAAATGTTGCCCAATGGTCTAAAGAAAACAACAACTATGCAGCCGAGACAAATTGTCCCATTACGTATTTGGAGAGGTTACCGGTACACATCACCAAACTGCGGTTCTGTGAATCACCTTGGCCACACAGTGATTCCTCGGTAAAGCACAGGCAAGCAGAGCAGATCTGTGAGCCCTGTCCATAGCCATCAGAGTCAGGCAGGCTGATAGCTGCTGGCAGCTCTGCCTGTTCCTCTCTTGTTGTCTTTGATCAATCTGATCACTGACGCACAGCGTGCCAACTAACCACAGTACTGGGGACTACCTGACACCGCCAGGAGCACAGTACACACATCCAGAGTCCAGCATCAGCACACACGGACACACACACAGATATAAACACCGAAAATGTGAACACACACACACACACACACACACACACACACACACACACACACACACACACACACACACACACACACACACACACACACACACTCTATTAATAGAAGCATAGAAGCAGGGTGATTAAACAAAGCCTGAATTTGATACACATTACAGTTATATGTACAAAATAGCAACAAGTGTATTATGCAAGGTAATATATTATATTTCAAGTTTCAGATTATCAAAAACATTTCAAATAAAATGGTCATAATCAACGTTACTTTCAAAAGACCACCCATTCCTATTGAGTATGCAGTGGTTATTTTCTGATATCTACATTATGTGTAAAACTATGAGAAACAGATTTGTAATTTACAGCACATTAATGTGAAATGATGAAAAAATCATATAGCGAAGGGGTGACTAATTATGTAGCATTGCTCCTCACCTGGACAATGTTGTTAAAGTAATGTGACATGTTTTCCAACGTGTTGAGTTAATGTGGTGCATGCGCATCTGCATGTCTATCTCATAAGCAGCTAACCTATGTTGGAATCAGTTATTCGTCAAATTAATTTGACAAAAAGCAGGAAACCTTTTCAGTGGGTTTGTGGTGACTCCCCAGGGTGGCATCATGCTGAGGGGCAGTTCAGGTGTAGCTAAGCCCCTGTAAAGTCTGGTGACAGTGAGAAAGGTCATAAGGTAGCAAAAAGTGGGGATAACACTATGACAGGAGAACACTGAGGGACAGCCTGAGCTCCAATGGGAGAGGACGGAGGTCACAGTGTCATACATGTAGGGTGGGAGACGTGTGTGAGTGTTTGCATGTGAGGGAAACACAGGGACAGGGATGTAACTCCTTCAGGAGCACATGTTAGACCTAGAGTAAGTCTGCTATACATAACCTGACAGACTGTTCACAAAGTCACATGCTGACAAAGTCACCCAGTACAACTAAATGTCAGCAATGTCACCAACACAAGTAACCCCCCGGTCACACACAAACAACCCACACACACTTTACTATCCCTGCTCTCTTTTACCTTCTCACCTTCCCTTTTTTCCTGCAGTGTGATGTTGTTGCTGACAGTTTAAGTCCCCAATGACCAATGTCAACTCAAGGTGCTGACACAAGGAAGAGTAGGATGGGACCCTTTAAACACATTAGAGATACACAAACACACACAGACAGACAGAGATAGACACATATACCCCGCCCCCATCTGCTCGTCAACCGACTCACACCCCCAGACGCACACACAAACATACACACCTAAAGGTAAACTGACAAAACAACACAGTAATATTCCTACAGTAGTTTTGGTTTGTTTGTACTTAGTCTGAGATGCCCCGTGGAAAAGTGAGCTAATATGCGGGGGAAGTTGTGAGATACCTAGCTATTGATCCTGGGGGCCACGAGTCCCAGCAGCAGCCTTTTAAATGTCAGCTTTTAATTTCCTTCTCCCTCCTTCACTGAAAAAGATTTATTCAAAGCAGAGCTGTTCCAGGAGATATCAGATAGCACAGTGACAGTCTTTTAAAGAGCTTTTGTTTGGTTTAGGCATTCATGGCTTTTTGTATCAGACTCTTTTATTCAACCAAAGAGGAGGAAGTTTCTGCATTGGGCACTGAGTTGAAAGGCAATCTCTCCCTTCCATTGTGAGGCAATGTACAACTGGAACTTCTTTAATTAGGGCTTCTCTTGCACTGAGTGACAGCAATGGCCAGTACCCTCCAGACACTGATGGAGGTCACACACACAGTCACAGACACAGATACACACACATATGCACATATACTTACACACAAACAAAGAATGGAATTGTAAAACATTAACCTTTTGCATTATAGATGAGTATTTTACAGGTCACACAGTGAGCTAGCTGTGAAAGACTAGAGATAAACATTGGTTAACCTCGATGAAAGTCTTCTTATTGCTTTCATTTCATTATCTAGCCACGTACTGCACATGCTATAGAAACACTGCGACTCTGTAATAAGATCACACATTCATGTTGTGGTTTAATAATGAGTGTCTTTGTGTGTGTTTTTGTCTTTGTGTGTGTTCTTTTTGCAGTCGATGTGTGTAGAAAGGGTCATGGTCAGCTACCCACAGATTGTCAGATATGTAGGGACTATGTCTGTGTAATTGACAGGGTGCTGGACAGCTCCTTGGCAATAAGACCCTATGTTATTTCAACACGCAGTTCCCCTTTTATTACCACCCTTCCCACACGTAAGTATGAAACCTATACCATATGTCCAGTTGACACAAAATAGCACAGTATATGTGTTCTTCTACTCTTATTCAGTATTTTATGGTGTCACCAATAAAGCTACAATAAAAAACGAATGGTTATTTTACCAGAGGTAAGAAACATATCTCTACAGCTTACTCACTCTACATTCAAGTGAGAAAGTACTATAGGTAATAAAATTGGCCTGCTTTCAGTTGTTAAAGACCAACTCTCTCTTTATATACTATTAATTTGTTTTGGAAATTACATTTTTAATGGTAACATAATTCCTGCCTGGTCTATGTTCAGGGGAAACTTGTTTTCAAGTGAGGTAAGGGGGCAGGACTTTGAGACTTTGAGACCAGAGTCTGCATCCTGCCACGTATGGTTAGGTTTAGTCAACATTTTGGTTCCAGTTAAATGTTAAGTAAAAACGACATGTCTCACCCTTCAAATTAATTTTTACATATTAAAACAAAATCACAATATTTCCTTAACCAAGTGATTTAAGTGCCTAAGCATAACCATAAAAAAGTTGAATAGTGCTTTACTTGCCATGAGTGGATCTTTCTTTCCAAGAGCAGATTTTATGAGTATAGCAAAAGGAAACTATGGTCAGTGTATCTTTTTCAAATTTGTTCAGTAACAACAATTTCTGGGATTTGGCAAAAACATTTATTAAATGTTTCCACATAATCTATATCAATACAATTGTGATCCAGGCAGCATTTTGTTCCTTTTCAAAATCCAATGTTGTGCTAATTTATATTGTACTTATTGCTTTTGAGTTATCATGATGTGTTTTAACCAGCCTGTGAAGCTAAAGGCAAATTTCCACATCCAACAATAAAGATGATGATGATGATGAGGATTATTATTATTATTATTATTATTATTAACATAATATCAACATATTATTAACAAGCATACATGAAAATGCATATGGTCATGACCTGTCAAGTGAACCTGATATAGTACAGGGAAAACGGAAATGTTCAAGGTAATTCTACATGTGAATTACTCATGTGAATTGGTTCCAAATGACGCACAAAAAATTTCTAATAACTACGGTAGAAAAGAAAATCATCTGAAAAATATAGTTCCAGCCAGTCCACCTCCACTCCCTCAGCAGCAGCAGCAGCACTGCCACAGGCACTCAGTGAGGGATGAACAGAGTGGCTGTAACAGCCAACTGCTGCACTTCTCCTCTTCCCTCCTTCCCTTTCCCTCCACACATTTGTCTTCTCACCTTCTTTTCCCCCTGTGCCTTCTGCTTTAAACATGGAAGAGTTAATTTGCTCATTCTGCAGGCAGCATCCTTTTCTATTTATCTTTTTTCTTCTTGTGTTTTTTCCCTCTCTCTCTCTCTCTCTCTCTCTCAGGCAGGGCTGTGCTGTCAGGCCCTTCCAGAGCAGTGGGGTTGTCAGGAGTGATGGATGACTATCAACCTTCTGCTGTCTTCCACTACGCTCCTGGGAGATTTACAGGCTCGCTGACTACCAGGCATGAAAACCAATCTCTCTCTCATTCTTCCCTCCCTTCCTCCAACCATGCCTGCCTGGCTCCTTCCATCTCGTTCCCTCTATTTCAACATCTCCTCCGTTACCGAAAAAAGCTTTCATAATGGAGAGATGTGTGCAAAACAACATTGAAATTCGTGCTTGGACAGAGGGAAGCAATAGCTCCTCTTGAGGGTTATTGTTGATGTGTCAGAGGAGAATAATGTCCTCAGAGTGATACGCCTGGTCTTTGACAGCCTATCTTGCCTATCTTCATCTTCATCTTCATCTTCTCCATTGCTTCCAGCTCCTTCACAGACTTGCAACACATGAATATCCATCCACGTTTCTCTTGTTGCTGTTAATTATGGCATTGGAAAAAAGGTGCTAGGCTAATTGCTGTCTCAAAATAGAAATTGCTTTATTATCTTGACCATTTTTGGTAATGATAGTTCAAAGGCATTATGTTAATGCGGCTAAACGGTTTCATCATAATACTTGCTTGCTCTAATTGATGGTAATTTCTAAGGCTGGGCAGCTAAATAACGTTGCATTGTATAAAACTCTTCTGCAATGAGCAGAAAAAGAAAGTCAGAGACCGACAAAGTATGCAAAAAGATTAAGTCACCTGCTTACAAGTCTACAATCTATGTTGTCAAAATTATCTTCATAGATACAAAACTACCATAAGTGACGAGACAAATGACAATAGACTATGGTCAGAGAATAAACATCTAGTTCAGTGATATTTGTTTGAACAAAGACCCAAATCAACTAACCATCATATCCATGCATTATCAAATATTGCGTCTACAAATTTCATAACCATTCCCTATAACCACTACCTTTCAAAAATTGTCTGGGGAGGAAACCCATATTTGCATTAATTTGCAAATTCAGCAAAGGAACCATGCTGGCTAGTGGAATAAATATGAGCTTTAATATGCACACAGTGCTGACACCACTCTTCAAAAAAAAGGTAATAGACGTAAATGACATGTAAATGTTATTTAGATTGCCATCTAATAGCATGCAAAGCGGCGCTGTGTCTCGTCTTATCAAATATTTGAATTAGAAGATGTGGCCCCACCTCGATCTTGGGCTGCATATAGTAATGATACCTGTGAGTGTGTGTGTACATCTCTGTCTGTCTGTCTGTCTGTCTGTCTGTGTGTGTATGCATGAATGCATGTGATCTCCACACCATAATAATCTCTGGTCCTATCTGTCAGCACGCTACATAATAAGAGGTAAACACACGTGCTACGCTTTCATTGACATTTGGTGGGCTCATTAAAATCAGATCATATCTCAGGAGGACAACTTGAGGAGAAATCTTGTTCTCTTCCCAACAACATAGCGTGATTGTTAACTTTTGCTTATATGGGTCTTGTTAGCTTTGTACCTATAAGCTCTATCCTCACACTGAGTGACAAGGCTGGGTTGACATCAGATACAGAAAGGCTAGAGTACACAGCTTCCAGTGAATTACAGCCACTGGCTTGAGATGAGTGATTACTCTGATCTTAAGTTTGCCTGCCTGAAAACATTATGCATACTTGTGTAGTTGGATTTACTTGTGTTGTTAAACTTGATAGAACATAAAAAAACACCACACAAACAGAAAGGATAAGAGGGAGAATAGCTGAGCTGATCTGAGAGCAAACTACAGTTTTAAGTGTGCAGGGTTATAATAGGTCAGATGACCTATGACTAGATTTTGCCACCAGCAGTGTGCACTCCTATAATATCAGGCATCAGAGTAAATATGTTATTTTTGTTTTCTTGCACAATCTGCATTAATTAGAAAAAGCACCCCCCTTGGTCAGGCGCCCCACTACTGCCAGGAGCCACAGGGCGAAAAATGAGTCATTTTGAAATGAATAATGGATTTGTGTCTGCAGGGAGAGTTGAGGATTCACACAAGTGTATGTGAATGTGTGCCTGTGTCTATGTGTGTGTGTCTGTGCATCTGTGTCAGCTAGTGTGAACGTGTGAACCCCGCAATGAATCTAGAAATACGTCCTTGCTGGTCATTTCACTCCAGCCCAGCCCCGTACTCCTCCAGATGCTCTCTCTCTCTCTTCTTCAGTCATTTCACAACCAGACGAGAATATGTAGATGTGAGAGCAGTACGGTGCAGAGGGAGGGGTGGAGCAATAAAATCATAAATAAACAGGCGCTTTGGGGGTTTTCCTGCCACAGTAACTGCTGCCATTTGACCTCAGGCGGTCTGTGGAGGGCAGGGATGATAGATCTGCCCTTCTCCGTCCTACAGCTGTTCACACATCAACAGCAGAAGTTCCAATTAAAATGCTGAAGTGGCGGCATCTTTATCGCTACTGACACTCTAGAGGCTCATGTGTCACTTCAGGCCTGGATGAGCTGATGAAGGAGACTTGGTGAAGAGAGAGGAGGTAGGGAGGTTAATGAGAGTCCAGTACTATACTTGCAGCCCATATTCTCGGTCTCTTCTCTCTGCACTGCTGCTTCAGGCCTTCACTCTGACACACTGATATAACACATTCAGACTAATTTAAAGGCTTGCTGAAAACAGAGAACAAAACAGAGGTCAAAGGCTGTGTGAATGCTGTGTGAGTGTTTGTGTCTGTTTTCACAGCAGCTACATGACTGGGAGAGGATGGAGGTTGAAGGACACTGAGGCTCATCTCTGACAGCAGTGCTGTGTCAGCAGGAAGTGATGTCACGGGTCAGCGTTGAGAATGGTGAGGTGGGTCTACGAGGGCGCTAACCCCACAGCCCTGACGGAATGCTGAGACTCTAAATTCAGTATGAATGTTTTGAATGGCAGATGCCCCAACAGAATATCAATCACTTTCTGCACTCACTCTTTCCCTCTTTCTCACAAGACACGACATGAGTACAATGTACAAGTCACCAGTGCTACATCCAATCTGTTTTAATTAAATGTGACATACTTCATGGATAATAACTCATCAAACAAATTCTTAACAAAACTCTTACCGATATTCAGCAGAAAAAATGCTACAGTTGACAAAACAATTCTGTTTGACAGATTCAAAATGTGAAATCTCTAAAACCTCAAGCACTCAACACTCAGAGTAGCAACATCAACAAGTCCACATCAGCAGGTCTAAAATGCTGCTTCTGGGACTTCTATCGCCTATAGGTGGCAGAGGATGGACTGAAGGTCTAGCATTGTATGTCTGAAAATGCTGGTGCTGCGACTCTGCAACTGGATTATATTGACTGTGCCTGGTTTCAGGTGCAGCACACCCCTGACATTGCGTGTCCTTGCTCCTGTTAGTATTACAAGATCATTTATGCCTAGACATTTTTACAACTTGCTGCAAGTAGAGGAGAATAAATCAAAAAGCTGACATAACCATCATCATGACAGAGGAACACAGAGGACGTAGGATTTGGATGATCCTAACAGATGCAGTTTAAATCCATACATCACAGAGAAGGGAAATAGTGTGTATCTAGGAACACTGTTTTCCTGTTCAGTCTACACACAGCACATCTCTTTTCTGTCCCCATATTCAACAAGCACCTTTTGTAAAAGACTTAATCGAAGGGGATTTTCTGGTCTTCTTTAACCACCAGCTACATGACTGCTTAACAGCCAATGATTGTAAGTCTGGAAATGTTCTACCATGCTTTTGCCTCTGTGTACCTTTTGGTTGGCTCTTTGTGATTGAGAGGCTGTAAAAAAAGCAATCTTCTCTACCTCCAGCTCATCAACATGCACGGGTGCACATGCATACACACACATAAGCACATATGCTTCTCTCCAAGAGAGACCGTTAAAACATGGCTTAGCATTCTATTTTAGCCGCCATGCTTTCTGTCTGTCTGGAAACAGCTCCCAGTCTTTTTCTGCAAGTCTGCAAATGTTGAAAATGGATCAAAATGGACAACACTGCTGCAGCTGCTACTTCATGACACCGTGGACAAGCACAAGCAGGAACCAGTTTAGGAAAGGAGAAGAAACAGGATCATAGTTTGGAGACACAGGATAAACAAGGGGATCAGTAATGTGCCTATTTCTTCAAGGAAATACATCGCTACTCTGGGACATGGAGAGGGGAAAAAAGAAAGAAAGAAAAAAAAAATGTGCCCAATATCTACTGAATGCATGATGGAATTAAGGAAGTAACCTTTGGTACATCACACGCAACAAAAGTGATAGTTTTCCTTCAGTTGACTGATTACAGTCTGATAAGCATGGAAAACACCACACCCATCATCGATTGGCAGCAAAACAGATCAATAAAGCACCAACAGCACACATGCCAGATAGACTTACAGATCCAAATAATAAAGCGCATGGCATACTTAAAAACAAACAAATTCTTTCTAAATTAGGTGTTGCCTAGTTAACAGGTGAAGCTACATTTAGCTAACTGATAGAATTCAGGATCACTTTATTGACTGCATTTGCTGAGAAGTCAGAACAGAGTAAAGCATTTGATGTAAGAACACAGAAGTCACAAGAGATAGACAGGAGAGACGGCTAGGATAAGGGAACTGGCTCCCTGAGTTTGAACAATGGTAAGATTTTCTCATATAAAAGCTGTCCTCGATCAATTTTTAAAATGTGGACTTAAGGGATGATGGTCTCAATATCTGTCTGATGTGTCACACTGGCCGTCTGAAAACAGCTCAACCAATTATGGTGCTGTGTGCATTTGAAAGAGTCCTATCAGCTTGGTTTCATAAATAAGAGCTCAGTGGGGTGGAAGTGTCCTTACAAAACCGAGCAACAACACCACAAAGCCAATGGTTAAGGTCAGTTTAGTTTACATCAGTTGAGTTTAGCTGACTTCAGTTCATACCAGGTGACAGAAATTAAAGGAAGTAACAGGAAGTGACAAGTTTGACAGCTGATCTGTCAGAGAATGAGAAATTTGAAGCTTGGGGATGTGACAAACAAACACTGACAATACCCATCAACTAGCTGACATCATGCATGGAGGTTCTGTGACTGTAAGCGGCAATAACTATTGAGACCGTGCTCCTGTAAAAAATAAAAAAAAAACAAAAAAACAAGCCCATACGTTGACTGTGCAAGCAGCTTATTACGACCCATAGTTGCGTTTTATTGTTAGGTGACCTCTGGTCGTAGTAATTATGGCAGGGGCAGAGGAGGAAGTTAGGCACAGTATATAAAGCGCCAAAGTCAGCATTGGGAAGAGGTTAGGTCGACAAAGCACAGGACTTTGTCTGAGGAGATCACTGTTCATTTCCTGTTTCCTTCATCCATGACTGTTCCACAACCTTAACTGTGTATTTATTATTGTAACCATGACAACAAAAGTCCTCTAACCTTACTGAAGTAGGCTACTTAAAATAGTATCTTTGGCGCCTAAAGGTTTTTAGGCCTAAACCTACAATCCTGACTCCTATAAATGATGTGGTCTTTGAACTTTTTATGCATTAAACCAGATCACAAACTTTCCCTAGCCTTAACCAAGAAATGCGAGCGCCTAAACATAACCATAAAAAAGTGAAATAATGCTGTAGTCACTACAAGTGGATATTATTCTGCGAGACATTTTGGCAGAAAACAAAACAGTATCAACATATTTGCAACTTGCCAAATACAATCATTAACAAAATTGTATGTATTTCAGTTAATAATTAAATTTTTAATTAAACAAATTTGCTGTTGTAATTTAGTTGTATAAAATGTAATTTTCAGGAGACAGGGTTGAAACCTAACCAAACCATGTAATGACCTTTCCATAACCTTAACTGCGTACTAATTATTGTAATCAAGATGACAAAGGTCCACTAACCTTGAGGAAGTACGTATTTTAACCCACACCACGATCTTTTGAGTTTGAGTCTTAACCTAACAAAGTTGTTTTTGTTTCTAACCTTAAATGAGATTAACTTGGGGAGACAGTCCTATGGCTTATATCTGAAGGTAGAGACAAATGACATATATGACACAAAGAAGCGGTCAGCTATAGGTTACAGTTTAAAAATTAAATACTATAGTATTTAAGTACCTACTTACTTTATAGCATGTTGAATCTCAGAGCTGCAAGGAGCTGAAACTCCACACTCACTCATTATGGTGACTTACACACTCCACTGCAAGACAAAGTGAATCTTTTATGGAAATATTCTAGGCTGCTTGGGGGACCTCCTAAATGGAGACTTATATTACGGATCTGGAAACCTGCCTACGTTCAGTTGATATTTTTCTTTTGCATCACTGAGTGTTTGTGGACAAACCTAATCTATGATACAGTCTATTGCTTCACTGATATGATGGAGTACCATTGTGGGAAAAGACTCAAAACAACTTTAAAACATTCAGTGAATGTAGCACACAAATGTGTTCTGCAGAGGATTATAAAACTAGGGAAGCGATCAAAGTTAATTGAATTTATCAAACATTTATGAACACTCTTGTTCCACGACATAGTAAGAATGATAATACTATTGGCCAAAAAAAAAAAAAAAAAAGAAAGAAAACAATTTCATAGTGCTTTAAACACATAATTCAATAGGCATTCATTCTGAGTTGAAATTCGGGTGAACAAATATTTAATTTCTGAATTCACAAATAAGTTATTTGAAAGACAAACTTGATTCAAAACTCAGGGAGCTAAAGTTCTTCATATATTCTGCAAGGATAGTCCAGTCACATGTAGAAAGCAGAGATAATTTGATGATAATTTATTCTCTATGTGTAAGTTGAAGAACTAAACCATGAAGCCTTCAAAAGTCCACACATTTACTGTATAAAAAACTATTGTTTACACTGTTTTTTTCATTTGTGTAAATTTTGTATACATTTGAATATACTTTTTCCATGGCAGATTTTTTTGTCATAGCAAGAAAAGTAAGAAATGATTTCTCTGTTGTAATCAAGTGTTTCAGTAAATTATGACAGTGTGACGGTGAGGCAGCATGAACCATCAACTGAATGGAATTTAGTCGTAATTAATTTAATTATTTACACCTTTGTTCTTCCTACTGCGACATCTCAAATTGTCTTCAGTTAAAAAAAAGGCCTATTGTATTAGAATAAACACATTTTTCTAATTACATTATGGTAATAGAAAAGACTGCAGATACAGATTAAAAATGATCTTAAACATCTAATAACTTGGTTGAATGATTATGACATTTCCTAATTCATAACCAACACAGTTTCAAATAAGAGCATTGTTTTGTTTTCTCCTACCAATCACACATCAACATAAACCTTCCCTATAGCTAATATGACAAATGCACCACTCACTGGGCTGTCACTGGCTTTTGTTTCTGATTTCTAACTTGAAAAAACATGTCAGCTGTTCTGGAAATGTCAGATTTCTTCTACATTATCCATCAAAATTGGGTTCTGAATAATCCAAGACAAGAAATAGGCCATTCAGTTGCAAAACCAGGACTGTCAAGTCATCATCTAAATAGTTTGCTGGATGGTGTGATTCCCAGCAGTTGATTCTCTGTGGCCATTTTCTAGACTAAAATCTTGAAGTGACAACTCAACTCATGAGCTCACTTTTTGGGGTTATGTAAATAATAAGTAAGACCAGAATAAAGCTACTTTTAATTGTTGCCGAATTATATGTTGCAAAAAAATAAATAAACAAACAGAAAAAACTCTGCCATGGCCAATGTCAAACAACATACACCCGACTTCAGAGGAAAAAATTCAAATTCACAGCAAATGATTCAAATCCGCCCTAAAATTTAATGGGCTCTTCACTTGCCCATGTCCCATCCCTCCACCAAGTTTGGCACAAATTGGTTCAGTACTTTTTGTGAAATCCTGCTGACAAACAAACAAACCAACAGACACATGTGAAAACATAACCTCTTTGGCTGAGATAAAAAGAAATAAAACAACACACTTAATCAGTGAAGTCATACCCCTTTTTCCTCAACAACAATTGCTGTTGAGTAAGAATTTAGACAACAGAGTGGATAAAAGCTCAAATGCTTCACATTGTTTGATGTTTAAAGACCCTGCACACCTGCACATGTTTTCAATCATCCTGCTTGATTAAACCTCTGCTCAGGTTGAACTTAGGAGAGCTATGCTGGGAATCATGTGAGTGCATCAAACTACAGTACATGTACCAATAAGGATGATAAGGATTAATGATAGGAATATCAAATGCAAATTGGTATAATTTGGTAATTAAAGATACAATATGTTTGGAGTTGGACATTATAAAACTAACAAATAAATTGGTTAGTGCTCTCTGTAGGACAAACTGCTGGTGACACTGTTTCACAGTAGGTGGCTAAACTGAATAGAAGCTTCCAAGTTGTTGAAAGAAAGTTGCCCAAACTAGCAGTATCATTCAAGGGCAGCAGTGTTTTGGATTGGTTGAATTGAATGACCCTGATTGGGCTCTGCTGGCAAAGATCAATCAATATCAGCAAACTTGGGACTTGAGTACTTCAAAATACTGAAATCATACGGAACATTTGGTGAAGGACTGTATCTGCTAGGGTCAGGGGCAGGCAGAAGTATTTCAGGTGAGGCCATGGGGCTATACGGGACACTCAGTCAAGCTCTAAATCCCTGGGAATTGGTGTAAGTCACCCAGTTCACCTCTAAAGCTTTGGTAGGAATGGGATTCGGAGGGCCAAGGCCACTGACTTCACCTCTGAGCCCCAGGAAGAAAAGGTGGTCTGAAAAGAGCGGCAGCGAAATGGACCTCAGCTTGATTAAATGGTCACTGAGTCGGAAAGCAGCTCTGATGTGATCTGTGACCTCGTACTGCCCTGGAAAAAAAATCTTTTTTAAAGAAATGATTAAATGAAAGCACCTTCAAAAGGATCCTGGAGGGACCGCAGTGAAGCGGATGGACTGGTGGGAGAGTGTAAGGTCCCCACTTAGCACAAACACTAAAGGAGGGAGAATGGGTTTGAGAGAAGGGTGGGAGTAGGCTCAGACATAAACCACCTACTCAGGACTAAGAGAAAGAAAGAAGGAGAGGAAACAGAGAGAAAGACACACACAGAGAGTGAATGATCCAGTGCCAGTGGGGCAGTGAGGCTGTGTACTACGTCTGTTAGCTGGTAGCCCAGGGCAGGACAGCAGACCTGAGAGTGTATTGAGGGCAGAATCTCAAGCAACTTGATTCCACCTTTTTTTCCTCTCTCTCCTTTCTCTCGCTCCTCCCAAAACATTTTGACGGGGAGTTCTGATGGCTTCTCAGGGGAAGGAACATATCTGAAATTGAAAGGGTCATGGAGACCTACTGGGAAGTCCTCAGAGAGAAATAGGGAGGTCTTACAGGAAAACTCAGTGAGCTTTTGTTGTATTAGATAGAAAGACAACAGCCAGCTTTACCAGTGACTGAGATGGCAATTAAAAATTGAATGGAGGCAAAGGAAAAGACAGGCTATCATGATTGAAGAGTGACAAACAGCTTTGTTTGTTTCAAAAGAGATTTCAGGTTATTACCAATCCAAATACTTAAGTTTAGATCAGAGGGGCAACCCACTGTGACATTTTTCTGAAACCAGAAGAAACCATATTTGGACATGCGGGTGGATCTGACGTGAGAACCGAGCACACTATGCACGCCCATCTACATCGACAACCTGACTACACTAGGCTCCTGGCCATGCAAAGTTGCTGCTAATAAAATTAGCTTGCATAATTTGAGATTTTGCAGACTTAGTAGCCAAGTGTTAAAGTAATCTTAGTAGCTAATTGTATACATGCCCACATTTGGCAAATATTACAAACATGAGGAGAAACCTTGTAATGTTATTGTATTGCAAATTTAGCATGTGTAGGCTAACTGTGTGGCGCAACAGTGGTTCTGCAAATCTAAGGTAATGTTGCCTGACTTAGTCAGTGTTAACAGTGACAGTGGGTCGTCAATATCAATAAGTCACGGTTACAAAACGTTAAGATTATTACATTCAGCTGTTGATGCCTCAACACGCTGTCGTTCAAAAGCCAGCAGATGGAAATTAGGTAATTTACATCATTGAGCAGTTACTGATTAATGTGTATTCTCCCAGTTAAATAAAGTACAGTTACACATTATGTGAGTAATATTAAGTTTGTGTTTATGTTGTGTTTGTAGGTTTGTCCTGTTCATTTCATTGTTGATGAGAGGCATCAAAACATCTGTTGGAATAACTCTTTCTATCTCTTCAGAGTAAATTACATTACAGAGAGCTGGGAACCACCATGGTAAAAACATTTAACTGCTGCATTGGTGCAACGGTTAAATGTTTGCAGTTAAAGTTGAGCTCTCTGCCCCCCACGTTGGACGTACAGTCCAGCACCTTTGGATCCCAATGTAGCTGTAACAAATTGTAAATAGTTTAAACAGTTAATAAGTGTGTGTTCCACTTATTTAGTGTTACTGGTGTAAGTAAGTAAACCAAGAAACTGTTAACATGACAGACTTTAAGCTTTGAGCATAAATAATGGCTTTATACTTGTTACTAAAATTTATGTTGCACTAGAGATTAAACTGCCTCTTTTTTATTATGCATCCTATCATGACAACATGTCTGATTTCTGATCAGTCTGATCAGGTTTAGAGTGCAACATTACAATGCAAATAGCAATGAAAAGCAGTCATGCTTGGCATGTCCAAACAGCTCAAATCTGAAAACGCCCTTCAACTGAAGTTCAACCATAGAGCACTATGCCTTTATAATCTCAAATTTAAGGATTAGCTAGAGATTTACTGTACTGTTCTTCAAGTGTTTTTAAGACCACAGTGTCCCTAAAGTTATGTCACAATTCTTTCAAATTGTACTCCAAAATAAAGTAGTACTTTATTTAGTATCTGTTTTTGTTAGTATCTGTTAGTGTATGTCTGAACAGAAAATGTCTATAGTCCAGTTGTGCATTTAGGTAATTAAAACTTCTACATCTCACAAATGCAATAATTTGTCACATTTGGCTTCAATTATATACAGATAATGACTGTAACAGCAACCAAAAGACATAAAAAATTTCATTAGATTATTATATTTTGCTGTGCCCCAGCTTCCTGTTCCCTCTCCTTAACACTGGTTTATCACCAACAGAGAGAGACACGTAGGGGAGACTTTCTCATTACTACAGTAACATTCATTTACTAATCTCACAGCGGTAATATTATCATTCTGCAAATATTGTTATGGAGCTTAACACAGTTCATATTTATATTTCGACAGAGACGAACACAATTATACAAAATACAATGATACAATACAAAAGTATTCGTGGTTCATATATGCCACACAAACTCTCTGTTTTTCTGCACAGGCATGACATCAAAACCCACTGCAGCAACATTTGGCAGTTATATAAAAGAAATGACATGACCATTTGGACTAACAAATTATTCAACAATGATAAGAGTATAAATATGTTCTTCCAATCATTTAATAGCTACTTTAGTTTGTTAGTCTCACCACTGTTCGGAATTAGTTTTAAATAAATTTAATTCAAAACTCAAGCAAATTTAATATCTGCACTGATATCTTTGAGAATACTTCATTTAGTCACTTTTCTGGTGTAACCACAGTACATATTTACAACCCAGTAAGAAATAATGTGTAATATGGAATTGGGACATGGCTTCATTTTGTTTTTTTTCATTGTCTCGCGCTCTCTCATGCACACACATACAATATCAACTTGATTGTCTCCACTTGGGGAGAGTACAAGTAACAGGAATGGTCAGTGATAACACTTGTTTAAAGCCAAGTCATTTGTTCTGTTGCATTGTTTTGCAGAGACTGACACTTTTACTGAGCCACAGCATCCCAATCAGAGCGGGTGTAATCACATAGACATTTTTACAGCAATCAGACAGAGCAGAGGAGGGGGCTGAGACTTCAGAAAGAGACAAAGACAAAGCTTCTGAACCAAAGATACTCAACTTATGTCTCTATAAAGCCTTGATTAAAACAAATTTAGAAAGTCAAATAGCCGTGCCATGACAAACCATAGCACTTTGAGTGTAGTAAAAGAAAAAAGAAAAAACAAGCTGAGATGTCAAAGTGTTTTGTCTGTGAAGGATTATCCTGAGGAATTCTCAGCTCTCACGATAATCCATCCTTATCACTTGTCACATTCAAAGAGGTAGAAATTGGAATGGACTCTGGGACTGAGTTTGGTAAAGGGGGAGCTTTGTGACCAAGGAGTGAAACAAAGTGAGCTTCATGCGTCTCTCTCCCTGGCTGAGTGAGCTGTCTTCGCAGAGCTTGTACCTTTGAGGATATTTGTGCTGCTTTGTTGCAAATTAGGCTTCCTCTTTTGAGCTTTTATTCACAGGAAGATATCAAAGTAATCACAAGAGTAATGGTGATTATTCCATGTAGGAAAATATGAGACAAATAACAAGACTTTGTTTACCGTTTATTCTATTTGTCTATCTGAGGCCTGGAGTACACTGGAGGATGAAACCGCTGTTTTGTCAAGGTCATAGAAGAGCCACATCTCCTGACCTCAACCAGGACATCTCCCTCATTTTCAAAAATGCTTTTATGGAATGAATCATCAGACAAGCCAAAATGTCAGTCTAAGAAACATCGAGACAGAAATTTTTGGTATTGTTGGATGTCTTCTGACAAACATCCTCTTATATGAAGAGCTGTGGATCTAAGGTCTGTAGTTTATCTGTGTCTCCTGCAATCCTTGATCAGCCATTAAAAGAACAGAAACTCGATACCACCCTCATATCGGGTTTGTCAAGAAGGGGATTAGAGCCAAGGACTGATTATCTTAGCGTAGGATAAAAATTGGAAGCAGGTGGAAACAGCTGGCCTGCCTCACTCCAAACGTCAAAATGTACCTATAAACAGAAACATAAAAACAGCAGTTTGTGGTTTACAGGGAATAACTTGCTGTTTATGCAAAGCTAAGCTAATCACCTAGCTTCATACTCAACACACAGGAGTGGTATCATTCTTCTCGAGAAACTCTTGGCAAGAAGTATAGTTCTCAAAATACTGAACTATCCATTAAGAAGTGTCACACTTGCACATTTCCATATGTTTCCATACACACTTATGTGTATGGAAACACTCACAAGTATGCTAAAGGTTTCTCTACAGAGGAGGTGTTTCAGCTGCATTTTTCACTCGGGTGTCTCACGTGCATCAGACAGAGTAAATATGCTGCTATTGTAGTCCATACAGCTGACTACAAAAGGCTGTGAAGAGCTCAAGTCTAATCTTCTTTGTTTTACACAAAAAACTACTAATTGTGTGTTGAGCCCTAAACGCTGACAAAACACAGGTGACCTACACAAAATACTGTGCTTGAACGCATTCTGTATAGACACTGATGGAGGACTGAAGCTGCTACCGTGCTGCTCTACTAATGTGCTGCTTTTGCTATGAAGTCTGTGCACACACTGTGTAATGCACAGATACGGAGAAACAGATGTCCAGCCTCATAAACAAAATCCATCTAGCCTGATTCTTGTGGAGGAGCTAGAGAGCATGAAGTGGGAGAAGAGGAATATGATGTCCCTGTGAGGGAGAGAAGGGAGCAGGAGTACAGGAGAAGAAGAGCGGGTGCAAAGAAACAGGGAAGGTGACTTTCATGGAACAGCGGAGGGCTGACACAAGCAGTCCTGGGCTTAGGTGGGCCACAGAAGTCTCATGCTAACAGTATCCACGTACAACTCCTTTAGCAGCACTTTCTGTCTGTCTCCCTGCCTGTTGGTCCGTCTGGAGGCTGTTCTGGGCCAGCTAGCAGCTAGATATCATTATCTCCTTGACTCAGGGTGAAGTAATCTGCCTGCCTGCTCCTGCTTTATTGAGTTGGATAAATATAATATGTGACTCACAGCCATTATCTACTACAGAACAGCCCTATTTATCCAGCAGGCAGAGGCCTTGGCGCATTCGAACTGGCTTCTCTCTCTTTGATGGAACTACACTCAAGTGACGGAAACCTTCGAGGACCCATTGATGGGATTTGAACCAATGGAGAAATTAACAACATGAATTAAGTCTTTCATGTGGACAAACTGTGAAACAAAGAATTTAAAACAGAGTTGTTACTGCTATTTAAAAAGTAACGACAGGTCAGAAAGAATACTTGGGAAAGTGCTTTACAACTGCACCTTGGAGAATGTCATCCCAGGATCAGTCAGTTTAGCAAATTCCCAATAACGACATGTTAATGTTCTGGTGACAACACCCTCCAGTGGCTGTAGATATTATGGCAAAACATCCCAAAAACAACCTTGACGCCTGTTTCCTTCCCAAAGTCAATGTTCGTTTGTTTAACAATGACCACAACTGTTCCCTAACATTAACCAGGTAGTTATATATATATATTACATTATATAATATTATATTATATTACATATGATGTGCTGTTGGCGCCCCAACTGCCCTGCACACCAAAATAATTTAGGAATATGAACTGAATAAGCACAAAGCTATAAAAAGGTATAAGCTAAATTAATTTAAATCAGCATTATAAACATTTCAGCTCAATGCCCACTTATCAGCTTCCTCTTGTGCTTTTAACTGCATCACAACTGTCCACATCAGTGTATTGAGTTACAAATTAAAATGACATGAAATCATAATAGCTATTGAGCTTGCATTTTCACAGATCCATCTCCACTACAATTTAACAGACATCATATGCTGTAAGATTATGTAATAATGGTCTCAGGAGAGCTCAGGAGATAAGTTTGTAAGTGGGACTTGGGTTGGGGTTGGGTTGTTTTGTTTTTTTGTTTTTTTATTGCGGTTTATAGCAATAAGAACACAACAGTGGAAAAGGAAAACACAAAAACAAAAAACAAATAGGCAGGTAGAGCAACAGACAATGACAAACAATGATATATGTATATATCCTCAATATAAATAGAAAACGATAGTTATGTGATTATAGCAATGTGATAGGTACTAGGACACAGTGACAGCAACAAACGTAATCTATCAGACCACAAGTTTCTTTACAGAACCAGAATATTCCCTCTAGATATAAACACACTTAAGCTGTCCCATTGTTTATTAATGTCATCATTTTTCCTATTCTTCCCAACATCTTTTCACACGCTGCAGTTTCCAGCATTTGAACTTCCACATATTTAGTATGGGTGTTGAGGTTCTCTCCAGCATCGTAGAATCATCCTTGCACAGGTTGGGATGGGATTGTTTGTCAAACAGATTTGTCAAAAAAATTTGATAAAGGAAGATTAGAAGATTTATAGACGATTTTGATATAGGCCCTTTCCATAAATGACCAAACCCAAGTGAGTTTCTCCCTTTACCCAGGTGATAATCCAGTCTTGCCTCACCTTAAAAAAGTACTTATTCTAACCCAAACCGTAATCTTTCCATCCCCTCTACCTAACCAAACTGTTTTCAGACCTAAACCTTATCAAACCTTGAACATATCTATTTAAGGTCAGAAAATAGTTATTTTTGCACAAATGATTTGTAACAATTTCGGAAGGCACTACAAAATTATATTGTGTAACTGATAGGGGGGGTCAGATCAAAAAAAAAATCCTTGTTGTTACAAAGTATTTTTTAATTTACTTCGGAGGATTTGTGTTTATAAGATCATTGCATACAATTTTATTTATCACATACTACATTTTACCTTGGTCTTCTTCAAAAAATGGATGCACACTCATCTCTCATTCATTTAAAATTGGCTGTTTTTGGAGGCACATCTCTGCTAAAGACAGCAGTTTGCCTCCTGTCATGACATCCGATGCTGAAAAGCTTGCGGATGCAGGAAAAGTGAGAGACAGAGAGAGTGAGGGAGAGAGAGGTGAGAGAAAGGCTACCCTCTCTTGTCTCAGTCTCTCTGAGGGGTTGACAGGTAGAGAAATAGATCATTGGTGCATGACAGCTCAGTATGACCCCACGCTATCATGCAGTATGCTGTCTGTGGAATGAGCTCCCTGATGCAAGTCATAGCCAGCCCATTCACGGCCCAGCTACTTAACTGCAAATCCTCTGTTCTCTCCTGATAGATTCACATACATTTTACCCCTGATGTCTGTGTACCGTCCTTGACTGCTGTTAATGTTAATGAGAGGATATTACATGAGTTATTTCAGCGGCTTAATCACAGGACGAGCACAGCATTGGTGCAAAAGATGTTTGTTGGCCATGTGAAGGACTGGGTCGCCTTCTGTCCAATTTATGCTGTGATAGGCTCCAGTCCAGCTACCCCAGTGTCCCTGAACTGGAATAAGCAGGTCAAGACAATGAATGAATGGAATGAATAATTGTTTTAGATGAAGAGTGAGGGTAAGGGGAGGAGACTAGAGGCTTGGTCCTGGCAGTATGCTGGTCTCAGCTGCCATGTAACTGCCACATCAGTAAAACAGGGATTAACCACAGGGCACATACTCTCTCTCTCCTCATCTCCTGTCTCTATTGTTCTTTATTCTCCTCTTTATTCTCATCTCATATGTTCTCTCCGATTTTATGTCCTTGTCTTTCCTCATTTCTCCTCTGGTGTCTCCTCTCATCTTTTCTCCTCTGCAATGCTCTTCACTCTGTCCTCCACTGTTTGCCATCCTCTCTTATTTATCCTCTCCTCTCACAAAGTGACCTACAGTAGACACCACCTGAAAAAAGGTATTGTATGTTCAGATAAAAAGTAATGCAATTGAATTTTACTTAAATAGACAAAAAAATGAATTAATTAAAAAAAAATGTTAATGTTTAGTAAGTTTAACATTCTAAGGGGTTTATCTTGGGTCCTATAGTGTCTTTCACCCACAAAAGACCAGCTCCGAGAAGACAAAACCTAATTGACTAGTATCATCCACTATCCTGAATTTGCAATTCTTAAGTTTCACCCAGCCGCCGGAGGTAGAAGTCAAATGAAAGAGAGAAAGAGGAGGAGAATGTGGAAAAAAGACAGTGTCTCCTTTTTAAGTGTCCCCGCTGTCAATGCAATGCATTACGGGGATACAAAGCAAGCCATTACTGCTTAGCATTTGTTGAATCTTCGAGTGCCCAAATAGTGACAGGTCTATTTCTCTACCGTTAGTGAGAGAGGCAGGCAGAGCAGAGGACACCTAATTACCCAGTATTGTGAGGCACAGTAAAACTCTTGATAAGCCTGGCTAGAGAACAAGCTGTGTGTGTGTGTGTGTGTGTGTGTGTGTGTGTGTGTGTGTGTGTGTGTGTGTGTGTGTGTGTATGTATGTGGATTTATATGCATGCGGATTTATATGCATGCATGCACTAGTATATGTAGCCATGCGTGCATGTGTCAGTTGTTGTTTTTTATGTGAGTCTATATGTGTGGGCTCACATGTCAGTTTGTTTTGTTTTTTTTTTACTTTGCCTGTGTTTGCTGCTGCACCACTTTCTCACTCTGTCCAATGATGGTGGGGCCTGTCTATGTACCTACGAAGCTTTAGCGCCAAAAGACAGCAGCAAGAGCCAGCTTGATGACTAATGTGTTCACTGAAGAAAAATTAATGATTTTTCCGGCCGGGGTTAATGGACATGTTAACACGCAGAAATGATTTGTTTAAGAGGAAATGACCGTAATCTATATTTGGTCATCTTTGTTGCACTGTCCCAGAATAAGAAGACAGTTTCTCTTGCTCTTTCTCTCTCTCTCAAACACACACACACACACACACACACACACACACACACACACACACACACACACACACACACACACACAGATGTGTTACTGAAAATGTGTGCAGTTTCATTGGCAGTAATTTTATTCATTTATGCATTTAATTTTACCTAATCCATAGATAACTTTCTTTTAGGCTCAAACAAACACCATAAATGCACCATATCATGTGAGTTTATATACACAAATCCACACACACAGAATCATTTGGAGAAGACTGTGTGAAATAAAAGGACTCAGTAGTAATCAAAGTGGCAGCTGAGGGAGGAAGGGTGACAAGGGATGGATAGGGGAGGACACCAATAACGAAGCAAAAGATAGACCAATAAATTCTGCCTCTAGTGAAGTTAGCCATAAAACACATAGCGGTTTTATCCATTTGAGGGCATAGCTGTCTGTCTGAAAATAATGCAGAATTAATTAGTGGAGCTGTAGGAAAAGAAACTCACAACAGTCAGCCAACTGGGCTCATAAATCAAACAGTCTGGGGGAAAAACACAAAGCTAATGTCTGACAGTACAGCTACCGTATATTCAATAAGAAGAAACAAAGCTGTAAATATCAGCACTGAGCCCACATGAGTCAATGCAGTGTCATTTTCAACTCAGTCAAGACAGTGAGGATTGGTTAAAAAAATAAGGTAAAGATAATCATTGTTACTGCAGGTCAGATCAGGTATGTATGTAAAATACAAGTACTCTGCAGTTCCCACTGTACTATGGCTCCACGCATCCAGGACAAATTCAAACAGCAGCAACTTTCAAGTTGCCACAGGGGGAGTTATTGAGGTTTCAACATTCATTCTACAAATGCTAATGGTGTGTGGGTGTGTGTGTGTGTGTGTGTGTGTGTGTGTGTGTGTGTGTGTGTGTGTGTGTGTGTGTGTGTGTACACATGTTCTTCTCTGGTTGTATGGACAAATCAAATGGTTTAAAGCCAAAGAGGCCATTCTGGTCAGTCTTCACAACTTCAAAAAGCTGTTTGATGGTTAAAACTTGGTTTTAGGGTCAGAGTTAGAGTTGGGCATTTATTTGCAATGGTTCATGTGAGGGTAACTAACGGGCTAGGAAATGCACTGTCAATGACTGTCCTCACAACTACAGAAAGAGCAGTGTGTGTGTGTGTGTGTGTGTGTGTGTGTGTGTGTGTGTGTGTGTTTTGGTCCTCAGCCAGAGATGTTAGCCAGAGGTTATTTGGCAAAAACAGTAGTATGCACTTTGTTTTTTCACTGTTTAACAGGAAGCATGCCACTCAGCCTAGTCACATGAAATGAAAGATCTTGAATATATGCACACAGCAAATGATCCAGTACATTTAGATTTTCTGTGCAGGATGTGGATGTCAGCATAATGGCATAATTACAACTAAAATGCCAGTTGCCAATGTGATGGCGAAATGTGAACACACTAATAGTTGGGCTAAACACAACTGATCAGTAAGATGCAAATATTTGTGAATGAAAGAGGCATTAGGAGGCTATGCATTCAGCATTTAATTGAATTTCTGGTGGCTTTTAGAAACATCCCCTGTTCAGTTCAACTATGCTAACCCATTATTTGCACATGAAAATCTAAAATATATGTTATAATCATCCACAATTGCACCCTAAAAATGCTTAAACACCTAATTACAGAGGAGAAAGTAGGCCTACAACATGTCCAAAAACAATAAGGACAATCACAATAGATAATTGTAGGTTTAAAGTTCTGGATGAATCAGAGATTTGGGCGGTCAAGCGGGTTGATCTCAGCCCTAATATGAGACTGACATAGATTAAGAGTAAGATATGTTTATGTGATGTCAGGGAATGCAGTAGGAGGAAAGGGAAATATGATTACGTAATGCATGTCGACACTGGCAAATGCTTAGCACAGTAATGTGTCTTGATGCTGCCAGTGTGTGTGTATACTCTGAAAACAATAGGAATAGGTGATTCGATCACCATCAGAAATAATCACTTTGTACTGCCCTTAACAATGGAAGTTAAGAAACCGAGATGCAAGAGGTCATTTAACTGGCTCACCTGCAGACTGACCACTCAGGTGTAGGTCCTGAATATTCAGGAAAAACAATGGGGTCTGCAAAACTGTGGCCCTTGAGACCACTAAACAAAGGCTCATACTGCGTGCAGAAAGATTAATGAGACACACCACAGAGGCTGAGGCCAAAGGGGTAAATGCCCTCTCCAAAGAACCAGCCCCAACCAAATACCAGCTGCGTTGCAGTAACGTACCAGGAACAGACCCACAAGAGTCAAATATGTACAGTACTGGGAGTGCAATAGGAGCCATCACAAGTTACCAGTGCTCAATGGTTAATAGTGCCAGGGGCAGACTACCACAGTTTTCCACAGCAGGTTCCAGGCACAATCAAAGCAGCAGACACTAAAACTGGGTCACAAACATGAGCAGCTGGACAGCACCATGTTCTGACAGGATCCACACCTCAAGTTGAAAAAATATAAACACATGAAAACCTAGTAATACAAATTAATTATCTTCCAAGATACAGCAGGACAATACCTGCATTTGTTAGGGGAATGGGAACTCCTCTGTATAGACCAGTTTCAAGTACAGAGGATTTTAAAAACTTAAAAATCTTCTCAAGTGGGTCTCATGGAACAAAATGAAAAATCTGGGCCTATGATTCATGATATCTATATGGGGGTCCTTGACATGTAAAGTATATAATCCACTCATTAAAACAAGTACAGTGAAGCAATTAATCTTCAGACTTCAGACGGACCTAGCCCAGTCCTATTAATAGATATATCTTATGTAAGTATGGCTCTGTTTAAAGAGTTTTCAATCTGTCATTCATAGAGAACTTTGAAACAAATAAGGCTGAACATCACCTCTTTGCACCTCTGTTTTCTTGCGAGGGTTGTCTTGTCCTCTGTCTTTGACTCCATCAGAATCTTCCTCTGTTCACACCCTTACACTGACTTATTGCCTGCTGTAATAAAGGCCCTAGCTACTGATGTTGAATGACAGACGGCTAACACAACCAGCTCTGTGTGTGTGTGTGTGTGTGTGTGTGTGTGTGTGTGTGTGTGTGTGTGACAGAGGGAGAGAGAGAGAAAGGGAGAGAGAGAAAGAGAGACAGAAAGAGTGATACCTAAGGGCACAAACAACAACCTAAGGTGCAGGTTGTGCTAGCCAGACGTCTGTTGTTAGTGGTGAAAGGTAAGTGAGTTTGACAGAGCTGAGATTGAACAGGAGGCATTCTGCCAGCCAGGTGAACACAGTAGCATCACCCCACCACCACCACCAAAGACAAACAAACACACAAACATACTCACACATACACATGCATAAACCCACTGTCCTATATAATCATCATACACTTATACAGTAGTGAGTAGCCAGGGCACAGTTAAGACAAGGCATGCCCCCATGTGGCAGTAGCCTTGAGCTGGAAACTAAGCTCTGTCTGTCACTCTATCCAATATCATTTTCATCAGCACAGACATACACTAATGCATGATTGAGCATCTGTCCAGTGGGAGAATAAGACAAAACATGTGTCTACATATTTTTCAGTTACTCACTCAAAATAGTGCGCCTTTTTCTCTTTATCTGGCTT
Organism: Seriola lalandi dorsalis; assembly: GCF_002814215.2. NCBI lineage: Eukaryota > Metazoa > Chordata > Actinopteri > Carangiformes > Carangidae > Seriola > Seriola lalandi. The sequence goes on along the minus strand of NW_019524388.1, from coordinate 766,757 downwards.
CCTAGTTTTACCTGGAATTTTAAAATTTTCCTACTTTCACATTTAGTTTTTCAGCAAAACATTCAGTAAGTTGAAAATGTCAATTAAAAGGAATTATGTCGTGAAGAACATGCAATTTTTACCTTGGGGCAGAAAATCAACGTGTATTCCTCATCCAAAGTATCATCTCTACATATACATAAACATGCAATAGTATAATTTTAACCGACACAAGTTAAATATCACTAACAAATCACTCAAAGGAAATATAATAAAACTACTGAAAGCTTACAGACCATTACTGCAAACCACCAGTGCACTTTGACCTTTATTACCGTTTCCAGTTAGCTTTAATCCCCTAACAGAGCCCTAATATCAGCGTTGGTGTTTCAGGGACATCTGAAATGTTGAAAGACTTTTTCATTACTGTAAAAGATGTTTTAAAGGATTCAAGGTTTTCTGGGTTTTCACAGGATGCATGGAAAATATGTTTGTGTTCATGTGTGTGCGTGGAAGCTTTCTGGCCTGGGCTTCAGGCATGTCCATTGAAACCATCCTCAACAACTCACTGGCCTATAGTATCAGTCACTGCATTACATACTTACGGTATGATCCTCACTTATTCAGTGGCAGCCAAAAGAGGCTTACATAAGCAAAGTAATTCTCCGAATACTGTACCTTCTGTGTAAAGATAAGGTCTGTCTGAAAAATGTGTAACAAATGCTTTTGAGTTCCAACACTAAGAATTTTTCACTGATACTATTGTCTTGACTAGTTTAATATTTGTTACTATAGAAGAAACCTGATGTGCAGCTGTGAGAGCATGTTGGCCATATCTCTCATGTCTAGCTGGATGAAAAGATTTCACATCCCAAAACCTACAGCTTATCTTCTAAAATGACAAAACGATCTGGCAGTAAATCTGTTTTTCTCTGTATTTCATACAGTAGGGGACAATGAGAGACTGTTGGTTGTCTAGTAGAGAGTGTGTTGTGTGGAGTAGCCAGTGATGTGTTCCCTGTGTGGTGGCCACCGCTGCTATCTGCTGCGTGCCTGCAGCTACAGTGTGTTCCCAGTTTTATCACTCTCATCTAAATGAACCACACTCACAGCTGGAGAAAGGTGACCCGACTGCTAATCAACCACCAGAGCCACAGTGCACCATGTGTATGTGTGTGTCCCTGTGTGTGCATTTATACTGCAGGACAGTTATCCACTCAGGCAGATGCTCATATGTTCTGCTGTATGCAGGGCCTTACAATCTGTCTCTGAAGTGATCTCAAAAATCCACTCTAAAAGGAAGGAAAATTCCACCGCTCACTTTTCTGCCAGTCCTCTCCTCCTTTTTTTCCTGGCTCTCTCCAGCTGAGTATTAAATTCAGCAACTGAGAAGGTGACCTGTGTGCTCTGCCATAAAGAGCAGGGGAGCGGAGGAGTGGAAGGGGGGAGGAGGGAAGGGGAGCTGAGCGGAGGCTGCTGGATCAGCAGAATCTGAGCGTTTAGAGACACACAGATGTGTATGTGTGTGCACCCGCTTTCTCAGTCTCTCTTACACGCACACACACACACATCCACACCCTCCTCCTCAGCGGTGAGGCGTCTGGGGAGCCCAAGGGCGAGCGTTCGGCTGTCACCCTCCCCCTCCCACTCCTCTCAACACCCCTCATGTGAGCCGCACCCCTGAGCCACCACACTGCAAGACACAGACCTGCTGCCAACTATCACTGCCACACTATAACACACACATACACAGGCACATGAACACACAAGCCCACACATATTTTCTCTCTCTCTCTCTCTCTCTCTCTCTCTCTCTCTCTCTCTCTCTCTCTCTCTCTCTCTCTCTCTCTCTCTCTCTCTCTCTCTCTCTCACACACACCCCATTTCACACAAAGCACTTTGATTCTAACACATAAATGTGCAAAAGCCCTCACTCTCTCTCTCTCTCTCTCTCTCTCTGCCTCCACTCTGTCAAATCTCTGCCTTCACACTAAACAGCTCCGTGGGGATCGGCAAGCAGGCGGGCAAAAAGGAAATAAATATGTTTCCTGATGACAGCACAGTTTTCTGACAGTACTCTGGCATTGGGCTGGGCTGCTGTGCTCAGATGGAGGCAGAGGGGAGCGTGAGCTGTAAGTGGATGTTTGTTCTAACAATCTTCTACTCGGGCAGCTCACTGACTATCCAAGCTGGGACTTCAATGTCTGTGCATCTGTGAGGCCTGTTTTACCTCCAGAGGAGAGTCCTCTGGCTATGGAACCACTGATGAACTGATTCATTACCATTATAAACATCCCCAGGCAGTACAGACAACTATGGAACAAATGCATACATTAAGATTTAAATCTTTAAAACACTGCAGAACTTACAGACACTTTATCATATTCAAAAACCATGAAGGTAGTAAAACATTTTACTGAATGATAATGAAAATCATTTTTGTTTTCATACATACTTCACAAAATAACACAAAGTAAACAATATGAAGGTTAAGACCTATAGAGAATTAAAAAGAATTTTTAATATTTGTTCTCACAAATAATAATTCCCAGCCAGTGGCAACTGGCTGGGAATTCTACTAATCATGTAAGTTCTACTAATTCTACTAATCATGTAAGTTTTTTTCTACTAATCATGTAAGTTTTTCCAACTATTGCCCATATGATGTAAAATACAGTGGGGTCTAAAAGTATAACAGTGAAACTCAGTTGAAAAGATAAAATAGTATATTTGCACATGTAAGGAATACATAGCGATACTAACAAAGATTAACAGCCTATGTACTTCACCCATCTGAGATGACTGTCTCCATGGTAAATGGCCTATAGTAGACTGTATTTATGGTCTTAAAAGTTTAGCCGTAGCCCTATCTCACTCAAATCATTTTGGCCTGATGCCTGTCTTCGCCTGAATAATTGGCTAACAATGCTCAACTGCAGGGCAAATAGCCAATGTGCATGTGGTTCTGTCTATACTAAATTGGATGTTGGTATACAGATGTGTGCACATGTGTAGAATGTGCGCACGTCACATGGTCAGCATGGTCATAAACTCTGGCCTGCACTCAGATACCTTTACAAAGGTTCACATGGACACTCATGGAGATGGGAAGGTAATGAAATTTACATTGCACAGAAAAATCGCTGCTGCACAGATGTGTAAAGCATAACTTGAGCTCAGTGTCTGTCTAAAAGAGAAATGGTTTAGTCCGTTGCTCTCCTATCCACTGTGATAAAGTAGCTAGTAAGCTAAGCTAAGTACCTAGCTGATTAGTAGCTAACAACTGACTAATATTGTTAAACAAAAACTAATTTACTAATTTGCCATTTTGACAAACATTTAAAACCACTACCCAAAAGAAAATAATTTCAAAATATCCACAGAAGGTGGAAAAATTTCCATGAATAACCACAACACAATATCAACTGTTAGCTATGTGTTGAGTCATAAATAAACTCCCTTAATACCGAAATTAGATATCTAGATTTTGTAAGTTTGACTGAGTCTGCTAATCTCTCACTAAGACTGACATGGGCTGAAAGATGGAGAGACGGAGAGATGGAAAGAGGGGCGGAGATGGCAGATGGGTCATGGAACATTCGGGACAAGACGGCCGTATCAAGGTTAGTGTGTATGTATGTGTGTGTGTGCGTGTGTGTGGGTGTCATACAGGAAGGAAGCCCAAACAGCCAGTGCATTTTGTCCATCTAATCAGATCACCGAGAGAGAGAGGGAGGATGAGAGAGAGAGAGAAAGTGAGAGAGACAAAGAGAGAGAGAGCCCTCTGATGAACAGATGTAATTTCAGAGCACCAAAAAAACAGCTTAAAATGCTCCTGATCACATTAGCTAGCCATCACAAAATAGGATTTCTGCACTGCCACAGTGAATGCCCATTACAAATTACTTAGGCACTGCAGACCCGTAACTCAATAGGCAGGGAAGGGCGGGGAGGGCGAGGAGGGCAAACAGAGGGGCAGAGATGGGGGATCGATACTTATCAGTAATAATTATATCCTTCCTCCCACTTCTCAATCCCTCCCTCCACCCTTAGTAAAGCACATATCTTACATTAATCATTGGGCGATTTCTCTGCTCGATAAGATAATTAACATTATAGGGGGTGTAGGAAGTCCTGATGATGTGAGGCAGTCGTCCAGCATCAAGGCTGCCAGGAATGTCCCTGGCTGGAAAGTGCTGAAGGCAGCACACACAGGCACAAAGTAGGTTGAATGACTATGCGTTACAGTAGTAGTCTACTGAATTAAAAGGCCACAGTATGGTTAAAAAAAAAAAAAGGGGAAAACACTGACGAGAGGAAGGAAAATAAAACAATAAAAAGGTTTGTCTCTCAGTCGTAAGCTGTCTATCAAAGACAAATAAAAGCCCTGACAAATTCATCATAGCAGTCTATTTGGACCGTAGAAATCAAAATTATGTAAAGTACTTGGGAGCACAGCAGGTAGACGGATGGAATGAAAAACAAATAAATAAACAGGGAGAAAAACAACATTGTTCGTCCTTTATCTGTACCTTTGTACCCTCTACCTTGTTCTTGATATTTTTATTGTTACTGTAGTTGTTTGTGACTAGCTTCGGGTTGTTCACTCAATCAGCCCAATGTGCCTCGGACTGCACAAATAATTAGATTTCAGGATATTGAAAGAGTATTGTAAGCCAAAATCAAGTAAAAGTTGCCTCAGGACTGAGGCACAAGCATTCCACAAAGTGTACTGAAGGCTATTGATGGTACACTAGAGCTTTTACAACAGGCGCAGCCTTGCTTTAAATGTGATGCCACTAGCCACAAAATATTTGTTGGTATTTTGGAAAGTTGTAATACCACTTGGTATAAATAATAGTTAAAGGAAAACACAGTGGATATGAATTAATTACCATAGTATAAAAGCTATAAACCCTTAAAAACCATGGTAACAACTATTTGGTGTCTCTTCAAGTGTAATTAAACTTAAGCTACTCCACAAATGTTGCTGCAATTAAGAAAAAAACTTTATTAATACAATGTTTAATTAAGGCTCATTATTTTGGGTTTTGACTGAGTTTCACCAAAAAACTAACCTGACGTTATGTCCTCACAAATCCAAGAGTTGTTGCATTTCCTGCTGCAAGACGACACCGTTCACTACAATTTACAGTAAACAAGCGCTCTTATAACAGCTCGGATAGGATTCCACTAATTAAGTGAAAAAAAGAAAAAAATAAGGAGAAAATGCAAATGAGCTGCTGAGCCACAAAAAGTAATGACAAAAACAATCAATAGCCCAAATGACTGCAAATTTTTACATCACTTTCACCTGTATTGTTATATTATTGATTTTTCTTACAAATTTCCCTAATTATTGAATATTGAAAATTAAACATTAGGGTTTAGGTAGTAAATTTTCTAGAAGGTAGTAAAGATAGTGTATATATATATATATATATATATATATATATATATGTATATATATATATATACACACACTACATATATATATATATGTATCTTATAAAACTACAATAATATAAAACAATACTACATTATAAACTGAACGTCCTGAAAACCTTTTTTTTTTTTTTTTTTTTTTTTTTACATTTAGTGACTTTTCACCTTGCAGTGATGTAGAAGTGCACTCCACGTGGCATCACCACTGGGTGTGGTTATGAGTGCAATGATGCTGGGTGTGGTCAGATGTTAAACAGGCTTGAAATTTTCAACCAGTGAAGCACTGCTATTTCATGGGAATTTAGGTTTGAGTACCCATGTGAGTACATATTTGCTAGTTCATTTGCTGAGAAGGCCTAAAAAGACAGCTCTATAGTCTCGGCTGACAAAAGACTCAATATTCACTTGGAGTCAGAAATTAGGCTCTTTGGAGACAAACAGCCCAAGGTCCTACCATTTTGTCAGTGAGAGAGGTAAATGGCGGGAGGGGGGACAAGAATGGAAGGAGCAATTATGGAAAGATAGGGAAAACAAAAAGGACAGATAGAGATCTTTTTTTCTGACACGTGTGCGCACACACACACACACACACACACACAAACTCCTAAGCCCACACAACCTAAAAAAAGTGAGCATTTCTGCAACATTAACACTGGACTTATTTGAGGTTAATTAGGAGAAGTGATTTGAAACTACATTTCTGGTGTTAAGCGCTCTGGAGCACTGAGTGTCTGCTGAATGGCCCTGAGGTTGGAATTTAAATCTTACTGAAGCCAAAACTGCCCCTCAGAGTTTTTTTCTGAGTTGCTTTTAATGACATGCCCATACACGACTAAGGACGTGATACTGGAAGGTCACTGGTTCAAACGCTGCAACTGGCTGGGAAAAGCTGGCAAAGAGAGGAAATTAAGAACACTGCTCTAACAACAGCTGTCAATGTGCCCTTGAGCAAGGCTTTGTCTGAGCTTTCTGAATGTGTGAAGGGATCATTTCAATACAGGAAGAAGAGGAGAGAGGAGAGGTGGGTAGAGGAGAGGAGAGAAATATGAGGGAAAATAGGAGGTAAATGAAGAAGAACAAAGTGGACTATAGAGAAGAGGACATGAAACAAGAACACAGTGTGATTTGGTGGAGAGAATAGCCTGGAGAAGTGAAGGTACAGCAGATTTAAAGTACAAGGAAAGACACGAGAAGGAGGAGCTCTCAGGGGTCCCTGGGTGGTTTAACTCCTGAACAACTCCCTAATGGCCAAGTGGTCAGATAAGCAGCTAGTCGCCGAGCCAGGGCACAGTCAGGCCAGGGAGGCCAGCGTTTTGACTGACAGCACACAGACATATTCCACCATTGATCTTCAAGTCAGATGTGGGACTTGGGCTCTCAAGGCTAAATGATAGTGACAGAGAAGCCATCCATTATATATGATCGCTCCCTGTGGAGGATTAGCCTTCACATAGTTCTGAAGATAAAAGGGAACATTGGCTAGAAGCAGTTCTAATTGTTCTGTTTGATGTAGACAAAGACAGACAATGGAGAGAAGCATGCTGTCGATAAAGCAACACTTATGATATTTAGAGGTCGTGACCTGTGGTTGGTGTGAACAATAAATAATGACAAGGTAATGATAAATGAGCCCTTCAAACATCTGACTACTGCACACGCTCATATACTTGGACATTTACACAAACACAAACTCACCCACATACACAGAGGGACTCACAAGAGAAGGTGTATCCAATAGGTTCATTAGTCAGTGTGTTGTGTGGTAATAGCGTGGGACAGGTGATGGAGCAGGGTGTGATGATGCATCAACAACATCAGCTCCGGGTGGCACCACCTGCAGAGGTAGCAGATGGCACACATGGCTGGAGAGGAGCTATACACTCACACAAACACACCCTCACACACTTACAAGCACAAACACACACACATTTAAGCACACAAGTATGTGCAAATTACATCCTCGAAATCGGCATTCATAGTAAATACATGATTTATAGTAAATAAAAACATAAACCAAAACATAAACTACACATGTCCACTCAGCCATACATACACACAAACACACACAGGATACAGTAATGTTTAACAGTATGTTTAATTCATTGTACCGACAAATAAAACAAGTTAATGTTCTTCTTGAATCTACATTAGAATTCCTTGTTTGGATTCATTTGCATTTGTCCTTGGAAAAGACATAGGTGGCAGTGGTCACCCCACCTCCATCCCTACCACAGTACCACAGTCTTTCTAGGATCTGAAAATCTCAATCAATTCTCTCAGCCTGCCTCTCGTTCACTCCTGCTGGCTAAATGCTATCTTCAGCCATTCTTACTCAGAACTAGTAATTTCATGTAATCACTGAAGTGATCAGAAGAAGGTATGCCAGTGCTCAGTCAAATATCACCTATCTCAATCACAGCAACCACATTGCCTTTGGGAGAGTGGGAAAGGTGTGCCTGGAGGCTGGACGTGACATTTGGTTGGCTGAAATTAGCATAATCACTCTGATGGGGAGCCAATCACGACAATTGCTGTAACAATACAACTGATTAATGCTGTGTGAAAAACCTCATCGTTATAATCAAGTTTCTGAGAGCTACTGTACTTTCTTTTTTTTTTTAAGAGCAAACACGGACACACTTCTCCCTTTGAACTCCTGTTGTGGGGGTCTGAGTTAATCATGTGTTGCACTGCCATACTGCAGGCCTACCAAACACAGTTCACTTTAATGTCATTTACAAGCTACCTTGGACCCATTTGTATATTGATCACAGGTAGAGAACATGGTCTGTTTAACTAAAAGCCGATTGTAAATTCAGTCAACATACAAAAAACAAACACCTGCCACTGGCTTGGTGATCCATAGTCACACGTTCTTAGTCAATTTGTGTTTTGTTTTTGTCTGTTTGTGACATTAACAAAAATGGGATACCTATCAAAGATTGTGACTCTACATAAAAATATAATAGGATAATAAGAATAATATTCTTATATATGCAGCGAAAACATCTTACCAAAAAGGGTAACCCACAATGGGTTTGCCAAACCTATGAGGGGTAATGAGAAGGCATGACATTTGAACCACAGTCATAATGATACAATGACCTTCACATTCCTAACTGCCAAATCAAAGCCACGAGCAGCTCATCAGAAATGTATACTGCAGCAACTGGAGCTTAACCAACCACAGTGAAAGAGAGAGCGAGAGAGGCAGTCAGCAGAGCAGACCACTTCATTTCTCCAGCACCTTCCCTTTGTTGTAAATAAAACATTATTTCAGATGTTCAATTAAGATAAGTACCCTTAATTTAAGACCTCAGTCAATGTGCTGCCATCATTATTCAGCCCAGAGAGCGCCTGGGCCTCGGCTCTAGCTCTGGCCTCACACACAATCACTCAGGGGCCTCAGCAAGCAGGGGAAATCGCAGTCAATTTCTGGAGCACTCATTTGCTTAACAAGGGGGAAATCAGAGGGAGCTGAGGTGAAGCAGAGAGGAGATGAGAGGAGAGGAGAGGAGAGGAGAGGAGAGGAGAGGAGAGGAGAGGAGAGGAGAGGCTCAATGTATTATAAAAGAGAATGCATGCATTAAGTTCTATATGTAGACATGTCCAAAGTTCTTTTTGAGACTGGAAGTTACTATCGCACCATGAGCACTCTCCACAATTGCCAAAATCCAACCCCATAAAGAACTTCCAGGGCAGATACATCAAGTCCTTGACAGTGTAAAAAGCTTCTGAGCTCTCATCTGATTGTGAGAGGACTTTGTTTGTACTTCGATACAAGATTAGATAAACAATGTGCTATCTGTACCCTGCATCTGTTTGACTCTGCAAAGTGCACTTTCCAATTCCACTGATGACCTTCACAGAGGGCCCCGGTTGGCAGACTAAAAGTCAGGAGGACGTAAAGAGAAGGACAAACCTATAGGAGAATACATGCATAATCATTTAGACATACCTGCATGTATTCACCTGCCAGACATTATCACCTAATGTCAAAAAGACACGAGACAACTACATAGAAAATTCTATACATAAAAACAGCCGTGGAATTCACCTCTTCAAGTGAAAAGGGTGGGAATGAATAAAAAAAGGTTAAACGGGCAGAATTATTCAACAGGGCTCTGGAATAAACAGAAAATATATAATTAATGACAGACAGCAAAACAAAATAAGCTAAGCCATTCCACCACAACAGAAAGGTATACAGGAGTATACAGAATTTGCTCTGTTACTATGTTTCATAAAATAAATGTAGGAGTGTCTGTTTCTCATTGAAATGCAGTATCCATCAGTTTAATACCTCCCTGAGGGGTAACAGTGAGCGCTTGTACCTCCGGAGGTTGAACAAAAGTGAATGCTCAGAGGGGCTGTAGTGGATCTAAGAGCCATGGTCACCGGAACCAAAGTGTCCTAAATATAGCCCTGCTCTGCTTCACTCTGCATGGCTCTGCTCCATCATATTAGTCTACCATCAGAGATATAAGGGCTGGCGGTCTCCTATTCTCCTGCCACCAGACTGACAAACAGATAGATGACCTTGAGCAGTAAAAACTGCAGCAGAACAAGGGGTTGGGTTGACTTTATTTTGGTTTGACTCTGACTGTGTGTGTAGCTGTGTAACATGCTCATCTTGTTTCTAAGTTGGCTATGTTGTTAAAAATCTTCCTCAAACAAATCAACCATTTTAGTTTCCACCATCTGGTCAAATTAAAACAAATAACATCCACAGCAAGCTGGCACATCAGAGTGCACTGTAGCACTGCAGAAGAGATAGAGAAACTTGCAAGACCTCGCACATCTATTCCTAGCCAGAGCTTCTCACCTTCTCTACTCCAGCTAGTGTTAATTAACAACCTCATTAGCAAAAAGTCATGTGAACGTACTTTGTGCATTTATCTTCCACTAGTTCTCATTTTGGTGAGGGGGAAGATGAACAGAGTGGTGATTGGGTGAGAAATAAATGTAAACAATGTCCTAAATGTTTTGAACTCACAGAGAAAGGAAAGTAATTAACTAAGGCCATGCTTTTGGAATCCATCCAGGTGTCCATGCTGCACAGATTTTTATTTAATATGGGATGATATTTGGATGAGACTTGTGTTAGGTATCTTCACTACATCAGATATCAAACACTGGCTCCATTTACAACATTTACTTCCTTCAAATTCTGAAACAAAACAACAACAACAACAACAACAACAAGGGGGGATTTTAGTGTGAGAGAAAGATGTGAAAGAGAAAGAGACAAGAACATGGAGAGAGAGAGAGAGAGACAGATGCGGAGAGAGAGCGAGGGCGTTGACAGTGATAGAAACTGCCCTGGCCTCTCCCCTAGTCTCCTGAGTGGCAGGGTCTGTGCCAGCCTGTCAGCCTGTCTGTCATCACCATTGCTTAGTATTCTCCTTAAGACCATCTGCCTGCTCATTATACACAAGCTCTTGTTCTGGACTGACATGTTTTCTTTACATCGATATTTTCATTGCAGCTCAAACGTCCCCTTTTCCCCCGAAGAATGGAAGGGCAGTAAGCTCTTGCCCATGAGGCATACTTTGAGATGGAATAATATTTCATAAGAAACTTTCTTTATCCTGGGTGATGCTGTGATGTGATATGGACGAAAGAAAACAAATGACCACAATGCGTTTTATCACAGTGACAAAAAAAGAAAAAAAAAAAAAAAAGAAAAGCTGATACAGTAACAGCTCTACCTGCTAGCCGGGGCCATTCTTCTCATATCTCAATTGCTTTCACAACCAACTTTAATTTCCTCTAAAAGACGACATTATCAGAAGCCAAGGTTAAAGGAACGAGCCAATTTAATAATGATCTTAGCTGTGCTATCTACTGGCTGGAGGATGAAGCAGCCAGCCAAAACAAGATCAAGAAAAAGTGCTATTAGTACTGCAGTGTCATTGTGTCTTTGGTGAGGTATGGGAACTAAGAGGGATGCACAGCCAATACAAAAAAACACCACGACTAACAACAAGCCATTAATGGGGAAGGCATTAAATTATAATTGAAGAAAAAAATCAGATGGCTTTAATTCTGGGGGGAAAGGGAAAGAAAGGTTGATGAGAATAACAGCAAAAAGGTAAAAGTATGCAGTTGTGTCATAAACACAAAGTCAGAATTTCAACACAATACAAAGGGTCACCACCAACCAAAGATTCATGGAATATTTTGATTATGCCTATATCCACCTGGATTTTCCAACCCCATTACACAAAGGCCCACTCTCAATAAAATAGCCTGAACATAAATTCTTCTCCTACAATTGGGTGTGAACATTGTTTTCTATAATAATAGACTGTTGGGTGGGAATATTCCCACAGAGCATGTGCTTACATGTATCCTATTCCATGTTATCTGTCAACTTTTCAAAGAGAGGAAGGCTGTCAGTGGTGTGAAAGACCCCTATGCTCACTGTGTCACTCTCATTATAAGCCTAAAAAACAAGACAGATATTCAATTTAGATAAGTCCCTAGAACATGCTTGCCTTGCCTACATGAGACAATGCTCTATTTCTCTTGACCATGCTCCACAGAACATGGATGCCGCATTGTCCCCCACTCCGACAAGGCTAAGCCGAGGAAATTTCCAATTATGGATCGAAAGGACAGTGAGGAGAAAAGCGATAGAGAGAGAGAGAGTAAGAGTGAGAAGAAAAGACTATGGAGTTACCATTAAAAGGAGTCTCTCCTTTTGTTAGGTCGCCTTATAGTTTTCATATTTATCTAAACTCTGACAGAAAAGTTGATTTCCTTAGAGTGTTGGGCTACTCACAGCACCAAAGGAGAAAGTGTGGGAGAGAGATGGAAAGACATGAGATAAAAAAAAGTCTACAAAACGAAAGGTATCGACAGCCAGAAATAGAGAGGAATGCATCACTGAGAATCTTGAATGCTTTCTCCATACCTCCTGTGGGGACGGATAATGATTAAGCATGAGGAGAAACCCTGACTGTTTGTGTACAAAAAAATCAGTAGTAAGCCAGTTACTGGCTTCCAAGCTAAAACAGAAACAATAAGTATTCATTACTCTTCATGTGCTTATGATCTTATGAGAACATGACAACAGATGATGAATTTACTATTTCTGGTTCAGATATGTTTTAGCTCATCTATATAGGATAGTGATTTAATGTGTAATGTATAAGCTCATTTCCTTTGTTATATAAAGGATTTATGGCTGATTGACAGCATGACTACACCTTTGTATATTGTCAGAATATACATCTTTCTGCTTTATAAAACATTTTTGAAAAAACATAGATCATCTATCTGAATTTGTCTCCTTTGATAACAGCCTGTTCTCCAATTGTGCAAACACACACATACACAAAACATATCCTTCCCAAAACAAGCTGTTCGGCTTGCAGTAATGAAAAGGGAGTCAACTGCCTTCAGGTGCCGCTGTGCTGATGTGTGTTGGCAGGCGCTGCCTTCACCAGTGTAGAAAAACACAGAGAAATCTGCTCTGCTGTCCTGCCTCTCTCAACCATGGAGGACAGCAGAGACTGAGTGACAGGATTTGGAGCAGCGTCTGGGATCCACAGCCAAGACCCAGACCACAGTAGCCTGCATCTCACAGAGAGAGTGAGAGAGAGAGAGAGAGAGAGAGAGAGAGAGATGTGGCTCTTCACTCTTCACCAGGCATAGATGAGCCACTGCATCTGTTAGCACCAGATGCAAAGTTTCTGTAAATGTACATGCATGTCTATATGTGTGTACTTGTCCTTTAAAATTGTATGCTTATTTGATGCAGAATTAGGCAACACAGCAAAAGGTTATAGTATAATCTCATCTCTGTGGACAGGTGTTAGGGGCAGATCATATTACTCAATGACTCTTTTGGTGTGGCTCAGAACACTGAAACATCCATGAATATTTCCTCGAGCTAATGGAGGTGCCAGCATTAATATTCACTGAGTGTGATGTGATTTACAATGGGGCAGTCCATCGCAATATTCATCAGGGGGTGCCGCCCATCCCCTCCGTAGACAAGATAGGGCCTCCGTTTCATCACCATACACAGTTCAAAGGGCACACTCAGGCCAGGACTGGACCTGCATATTAAAGCCACCTACAGAAACAGTATGCATTAAGTGGCTTTTCCCACCTGCTGTCATAAAGCACATGAATAGGCCCTTATTATGCAAGGTTCATGTAGCCCACTGACACAGGAGGGGGTTTTGATTATAGGGCACCAAACCAATGTGGAGATTTCAGAGGCTCATGAGGGACCCTTCATAAATATTCATGAAGGATTCCTGGGCTTCCCTACTATATGGCAAAGCCTGTGTTAATATTCATGGATTGTGATCTGCCGTGGGTGTGGAGAGTAACACGGGGAAGCCCCTGTTATTAAGCAATGACAGAGAGCGAGAGGCTGAAGTTTCAGCACCATGGACAGTTCTCTGTGGTTCAGCGTGATACAGGCCTACCAGAAATACAAAGAGAAAGTATGTAAACTTGATAACATTGGTGCTTTAAGAAGTTGAAGCAAAAACAATTTTTTGGTAACAGTATCAACTTTCAAGTCCTTACTATGTTAATCAATGAGGCAAAGGCAAAATTATTTCTGCCAGTGTGCTTTGTTATTTTAAATTCCTCCCTTCAAACTAATATCTGTCCTAATTTTAATCTTATGGTATTTTTTTTTAAGTAATTTCACTTCATTCTAAACCTGCCTAAAGCTAACATTAGTTGACACTCAACTAACTTAATGCTACAATAGGCAAGTTCTAGAACTCAAGCTAGCACTAGCATGAGAGCAAACCACGCCAAAGCTGCTAATACCAGCTTTAAGCCTTGGAGTGAGGCAACTAGTAGACCAGAAGTGCATTCCCGTATTGACTGACTGAGTTCCCATCCCTTAATTTGCCTTCTCTGATTGGTTATAAGGGTAAAGTTTGCTCAGAAACTTTAGAGGGGAATATCTCTGCATCGCTGCCAGGCTAATTAATGACTCTGGGTCACAGAAGCCTTTGACATCACCTCCCCATGTTAAGATATGTTTTGGAACATATTTCAAGTAAAAAACATGAGAAAAAATTACATACTGTAGCTTATAGATCTAACAACTGCCTCACTTTTGCCAGTTTTGAACAGAAGCTATGGTTTGTACTGCAATAAACTTTCCAAACAAATAAAGAGAAATACAGCAGAATTGCAGCACTTGTGCTAACTCCTTTATGACGGCATCAAATGTTTTTTGTTTGTTTGTTTGGTTGCTTGGTTTTGCAAAACATGAGATGAAAAAAGTTGAAAAAAACAAAACTTTTGAGGAGAAATCAAACAAGCTGACAGTGTACTGGACTAGAATGCAATAAAAAAATTACATCGTTTTTTTTGTTAACTTTGTTTCTTTTTATATTAGATTTAAATCATAAACAAATTCCCAGAACAAGAGAGAAAATTGGTCTGCATGATCGAACTATAACATAGGCAATTAAACTGTTACATGGAGTGTCCATCTGAGATCATGGGTGTAAGCCACCAAATAAGTGGTCACAAAGCAGAGATCAGTGTGTGAGGCTATTGTGAATTCATGGCAGAGTCACCATGGGGTGATCAGTGTCGTCTGGAAACTGTACTTAATGAAAACACAAAAATAAAACTATGCTCAAATGATGAAAGACCAAAGGAATAGCAGACAATCAACAAACTGTAGCTCTGTTCTTTAATTAAGATGCAGTGATCAGAGTAGTCAGCAAAAAAAAAAAAGGGGGGGGGGTGTCAATTGCTTGTTGAGTTAAGGATGTCTATCAGATTCTGCAAAATACTTTAAATTAAAAGTACTAAGTCATGTTTCACACAAAATTGAAAATACACTGCCAGGTTTTTTTCCAAAATGAGCAAAAACTAACACTGTAATCAAATACTATAGGTTGCTAGAATAAAGAATACACTAAAGCATAAGAGGTAAACAAAGATCTAAACTGACACTAAACTTCAAATAAAGTGAATCCTGAAACACCACAGAGACTTAAACTTTATAAGGACTACAATGGACTACACTGATGCACAGCAGGTCCCAAACCAGCACATATGCAAACAACCAGAGACAAACTGTTTTCCTCTGAGTGAATGCAGCAGTTTTACAAACTGTAAAATAAAAGCAGTAAAATTGCAGTAGCAGCAATAGCAGCAGCAACAAAGGCTCAGCAGAGGGCAGATGTCCCAGCACATTGCAGAACACAGATAGCTTTATCAGGACATTAACAGAGCAGTGTATAGCGCAGAAGCCAACAATATCAAGTCAGCTAACAAGTGGGCCAACTGGCCAGCAAGCCAGCCAGAAAAGCAGAGACATAAACTGTAGAGGGAGCCAATCAAGCCTTAAGTTTGGAGCAGCTTCCTCCTGTAAACACTGAGTGAATATACAACTTGACCAGGACCAACTGTCAGTCAAGTAGACAAAACGATAAAAGGCAGAAACAAACTACAAACTATTGATTTCTGTAGACATAAAAACAAGTTTTGCTTTGACTTAAGAGTTAACCTAAGCACAGTTGACTGCCCCATGTTCTGGCCTGAACTTGTTGGCTCAGTTATTTTTGCTTCAAGAACCTATTCAGGACTGGTGCTCTGGCTCTCTCCTCTCCTCCTAACACATACTCTCACACACACATACACACACACACACACACACACACACACACACACACACACAGAAACACGGACTGTACATGCCAACCACCCAACACAGTCCCACCCCCTCACATACACACATTCATATGTAAACATCCAGAGACAGGCTGTTCCCCTCTGAGTGAGTGCAGCAGAGCGCAAGCTGCTTAATAACTGGCAATGATGGGCTGCTCGGTCCCAGTCGGAGACCAACCTGAAGCGCTCTGCTCAGGATGTCAACTCTACTCACATCAATTACCACTGACTGCTAGCCTGCCTGCACCACAGCACTGACTGACAACTAGATAGCACTCACACTACTGTGGGCTATGGTGACTTTGGATTTAGGTTTGCGGTCATCACAATGTCAAACACCTGCTCCCACAAGTGTCAAGTAGCCACTCAGCTTCAGAGGCGACTCTCCAGTGCCTGTTTACTGTGGGTAAGGTTTACAGGGGAAAAAATGGCTTTGAGGGTACAAAGGGAGGCTGAACTTAGACAAGTGGACAGGTAGTGGTTTAACCAAGAAACCAAGTATGAGGATAGGATAGGAGAGGAGAGTAGAAGAGAGGAGAGAAATTATACATTGGATAATTCTGAAGTTATGTGCATTTTTCTTTACGAGTATTTCTCTCTCAAATCAGAACTGATTTACTACTAGAGCAGCAGTGTGATATCAAAAAGTATGCTATTAAACTCACATGCATTTAGTAGTTAGACAGTAGCAAGCCTCTCGAAAAACAACAACCACAGCATAAGGGGGATATGCCGCCAAACCAATTTAGCCCTAACATACAAACATTAGGAATTATATTTTCATTCACATGGCAAGTAATACCAATAGAGGCTCATAATGCGTGCATCAAAAGACTTGCCAATTCACAAAGACAACCTACAGAAGTATGAGCTCTGCCAGCCACATGTAATAATTCACAAGTAATTCAAAATCAAATAACTATACATAGGTGGATATGCTGGAGCTGAGAGCAAATCTTGTCAGATGTACATTTGGGGCACCATGAGTAATGCATCGCCCACAAGATGATCTGTCAGACCGCAATAAACCACCCCAAAGGAAATTCCGGCTTGTAACCAACTGTCTCCAACTGTTGTCAAACTCATGCTAGAAAAGGTGCACAGTGTTGAGTCAAGCTTCAACATGACTGTTTTTTAAAGGGCAGAGCAGACATTCATAGAACTGGAGTTACATGCAGGTAACACTGAATTAAAGAAATGTTCTTTAATCATAAACTCAATATACTTCAATACAGGAGTACAGGAGAATCATAGTAAATTTAATATTCAGAGACTTAAATAAAGTTTTTCCAACAGTGCAGAGTTTCAGATTGCTCTAAATATTGAACTACCCATCTGCCAGTAGCTGTGGCTGTAGACAGGATGCTAGCCAGCAGGACAAGCCACTGTAGCATATTAAAAAATCTTGAGTAAAAAAAGAAAGAAAGAAAAAAAACATCACAGATGCTGACTTGATTAAACTGATCTGCTCAATGTATTCATGCCAGTCAACCTCAAACTTGTGTTGCAGCATGGGCACCAGCATCTTAAGATTAGTGACTGGATATTTCTTACTCCACTGTCTTTTACCCTTGACCTTTGCTAACATAAACCACTTTTATTATTATAACTACAGATTATTTAAATGATAGATTAACAGAAGCATATGATGTTTACCTAAACTTTGGAAATGCTCCAACTGCCAGTCACCTTATATTGCCTATGCTATCCCACTTTGCGATTCTGTAGCTCAGAATGGATCATTCTGATTTATGGCTGTGAAGTAGCTTGTCTTGTCAGTAAAATTAACATCAGTCCAACCAGCTAGAGTAGACAGCTGTCAACCTTCTAATTTAGGGGGTGTCAGAAATTGTTAACTTTATCACTGTCAGACTTGACCAACCAGTAGGTTGTCATTATTACCATAAGTCAGAAATAATGTGGGTGTCTTGAATAAATATTGTTATTTGTGAAAATAATACTTTAACAATGTTAAAGGATAGCTCTGGTGTTATTTTATCCATCATTAACAAAAAGTCAGCTCAAAGACAAAAAACAATAGTGACTCCATCAGACTTCACAGAGTATAGTCTGTGTAGCCACAAACTAAGATAGCTTATCCTCCTTTAGCCACAGTTGCCCAAAATCTATTAAAAACACATGAAAGAGTCATAGAGATGTGGCAGGAGATATATTCCTTCATTATACTGAATATGACCAGGCTATACCGAAATAACTCCACACCTTCAATCTCTGTGTTGGCTCGACGTGACTGTACATGCTCAGGGATACAGTTCTGTGTTTATACTGCTTTGCTGGTTTGACAAGCTGACAGAAATACAGGTCTATATTTGCTATATAGCACTGCTGTGTGTTATTAAACATGTTCAATGTAATGTTGAAGTTTGGATAAACCTTCTATTAGCATACAAACCCACAGGAATCCCTTTCATAAGCTTATGAAAGGGATTCCTGTGGGTTTGTAAATAATGATTAAACACCCCAGGCCTTGGTCTGCATGTTCTGCTGCTATTGTTCTGGCAACCCCTCAATAAGACAGTTCAGCTCAGTAGGGATTTCCACAAGGTCCATGTTGATCACATCTGGCCCTGCACTTGCACGGGCCCTTTATGATAGAGAGCAGGAGGGTCTCTCATCTCTCCAGACTCTAATATACAAGACCTGCTCCTTTTGAAATTGACTGTGACCTCTGCCACACTTGCAATGGACTAGTGCTCTCCACTGTATGGGATTTCTGATCTCCCTCCGCCGTTCTCTCTGCTCTCTTATCAGCCATGTTCTATTTTTCTGCTGGGATATTAAACTGTGCACAGTGACACTGGCACACTCATGAACACTTAATGCTTACACAGACGCACATGCACACACATGCACGTAAACACTCACACTGATGCCAGCAGAAACACAGACACACGGACTCTAATGCACACATGCTGTGCTCAGACATGAAGTTGTGAAAAATGAGACAAGTTTCTTTGCAGAACGTCACAATTTAATAACTTTTTCTATTCTGTTTGTTTTCCTCATCAGCAAAATATTTGAATCTGCTACAGATCTCTACTGTCATAAAGCACATAGCCTACTTTACAGCACTTTCAGACTACAGATCCACTCATGGAAGTTTATGTCCCTTGGCAAGGAAACTTTATATCATAAACTGAAGATCACTCGCTCATTAATACACATATTTAGATTGTGATTATTTATAGTTCACACACAAATGCCCATATGTGGCGGTTCACATTTGAGGCATATGGACTCACGCAATGTGCAGTCATTGGTGTCATTTCTATTCCAGCCGTTGGTGTCTTTGTATGTTCCCCTAAATGCCAGACATCGTGTATGTGTGTATGTGTGTGTTTAGCTTGTGTCAATATCTTTGTCGCTAAAGGTGTGGTTATGCACAAGTGTGAGTGTGTTTGTGAATGTCTGTGGTAAGGGGGTAATAAATCATGATCTGAATGTGGACGTGGCTGGGTATGAAACCTCACGCTCTCGCTGCCACCTCAGGCAACTGCTGCCCTATACCAGCCAACCACTGTCACATTTCACATGCGCTTTAATCAACAGGGGAAAGTGCAAATGGATTAATATAGTTTGACGGTTAATGCCACAGATTACAGTGAACACCAGCGTAATATGAAATGTATGCGTTGCTCCAGGAACATGATTGGAAAAAATGTTGATAGATAGAATGTTCTATTAAAAAGTAAGCAATGCTATCAGGGTTTACAGGCTGACACTGGCCTAAAATATGACTACCCCAGACATGGGCTAGGGAGCAGGTATTTCTTCAACTGAGCATACAGTATGTAAAAATGTCAAGCAGTGGTTACTTTCTAAATCAAACTCGCTGGCCGTCAAAGTCCTCCTTGATTTGTGGTTACAGCTGCTTTTATACCTGCTCTGTGCATTTCAGTGGCATTTCTCTTGAAATGCAACAAGCAACAAAGAAAGGGGCACTCCATTGTGTACCTGTTCTGCTTCTAAGAGACATGCAGATGCTTTGTATAAAGAGCTGAGCAGATTAGCACTTCATTACCATGGTAGATTGTTTAACGAAGACACTCAGGGAACAGAGAGGCAGCTGGATTATGACCAAGCCATGTTTTCCATTTAGACAGGATTATTACTTCAGACTGCACACCTCTCAGAGGGAATATGACTTAAAACTGAGGAAAACAGCTATCAGCCAATCATCATATATTACCCTAACTCCCTTGTCTTATGAGGCCTGAACTGAGAGAAAGCTTTGGCATCTGCCAACAACAAAGTTAAACAACTCTTCTCTACTTTGAATAGTATGTATGTTTGGTATCTATTTTATTTATGCCACCATTCTCATTGGAGAAGACCTGGCAAGCAAGAATAATATTTCTCAAAAATTGGCATAGCAGATAGCTTGGCTTCAACGCAGATGTGCACGGTAGTTTTGTTAAAAATAAAAGGACATATCTCAGAAGAAATACAGACCTGACTTTCTCTATTTGACTTTCTCTGTCTTCGTTTTGAAGACTTTCCGACCACTGAAAAGAAAACATGCAAAACTCAATTTGAAAATCAAAAAAATTTCCAACAACAATCCAGCAACCAAATATGTATGTATACTACATATCTTCAAAGCTTTAATATAGTTGTACATTTGTTCTTAAACTGGATTCAGTCGTAAAATGTCTATTTAAAGATAAAACAAAAACAAACTGACAAGCTGACATCACATAGATTTTCTGTTTATATGCATATTGGTCCTCATCCAGACTGTGCACATGCTACTCCTACTTACAGTACATATCATACAATTTAGTGACAGCTCTGAACAATCTGTATATGCTGCTGTCACAGACTTTTGCACAATGTTGAAAGCTGGAGGAGTGCCACCCTCTGAAAAGAGCCTGTGAGCAAAAATACATTAAGCAACAACATGCCTCTCTAGATACACCATAAAGTGGCATTATTGTATTCTGAGCAAAGGGAGGAAATGAGAATAGAGATGAGGTCCAAAGGCAGTGACAGGAAATGAGTTCTGTTTGTCCTCTGTGGCACCAGGTACTTCATCAAACCCGTGTATGTGAGAAATATACTGTATATGTTACAGGGCCTCTGAGCCCTCAGGAAGCATGTGCATAAGTATGAGAAGACAACCTGACATGACAGCAAAAGGCATGTAATTATCCTCTACCTCACTGGGGCCCCATCACAATAGATCAGACATATCGAAACAGATGTGTACACATGTGAGCAAACGTATCCATAGGAATGTCCAAATAAATGCATACATCCATGTGCTCAATACAGGCACAGACACTCAAATACACATAATTACAACTACTATGTAGTTTGAATCTTGTAACCTTCAACAAGTACTCTTTATCAATGATTTTCTCAATAGAGTGACAAATCAATGCTTTCTAAAACACCCAACACCTGCTCACCCTGATGTTTTTCAACAAATCCACAAGGCCCCACATATTTCTTACCTTTTTTTTTTGTGTGAGTGTATGTTTTTACTCTCCTCTCCATTTTCCTTTTATCCTCTGTGTCTCAGAGGACAGAAAAGGGAGAGGGAGACTGCAGTGTTTAAAGTGGGCCGTCAGTCAGTCTCCCTGGAGTTTCCCATCCTGTAGGAATCTCATTATCAACAACCGCTGGCACATCAGAGGCAAGGGATGCAAGTGTGCTTCGTGTGTGTGTGTGTGTGTGTGTGTGTGTGTGTGTGTGTGTGTGTGCGCACACAAAAGGGTGTGTATATAGTATGTGTATAACATAGAAAGTGACAAAAAGAACGAAAGAGAGGAAAAAGGAAAGGGTATGTGCACACAAGAGGCCATCATTTTGTAGAATCCTGAGTACTAACATGTCTGCAAGGAGCCATTTTACTCATAATGAACACTTACTCTGTCTCAAATCTCCTAACAGCGCATATAGCTTTATATGTAGCCAACCCACTGTACTGCCCAAAAGCAGGCCAAAACATAGCAGGCAGTGAACTGTACTGTTTGACTGTCTCCTTGTTAACACACCGACTGCAGAACACACATGCCACGCTGTTTCTTCCTCATCAAATTCATGGTGAGCAATCAGTCCATAATACCCAATAAAGAAATCAGGTTTTTAAATTGTTTGCCCTTTGTTTACATGCAATATCCCATTGATGATTATATTATTCGGATCAAAGTTTTATGACACTATGCGACAGCTATACATAATTTCAAAAATAATACTGATTGGGTCATGGGAATGCACGTCAATTACATCTCAAACCAACACAAGCTGTTTGTCAATGACTGGCTAAGAGAAGAACTGTGGTATTTTTTGTGGTAAAGATGTTCACTGTGTTAATTGGAAATAAAATTAGATTATTTTGATTATTCTGAGAAAAGGGTTCTTAACGGATGATGCAGCATTTCTAGGGTCCCATTATTCAATGTTTCATATATTGTACTTTGAATGTTGAGAATTTATTTCAACATACCACCACTTTGTGTTTGTTTAACAAAAGGGAAACAGCAAAGAACATGGTTTAAGGGGACAGATTAAAAAAAACATGAAAAAAAACTTTCTATGGAGTAAAATAGCTATTCATATCTATATCATCATTTATATAATTTATCATTCCAAATCTTCAGTTTTGTCATGAGGAATCAAGTAAGTAAATCCCAGAATAATTGTTGGAGCAGGACTGCTCAAGCTAATAATTTAGCTAACTTTGCAAGGTAGAATCCAACCTTTTACCTTGTGTCTGCTTTAAGTACAACACATGAACTAGAGCAAGCAGGCACAGTATCCAATAAATCTTTTTGATTGCCTCAGTTATTCGTCTTGAGTTGATTAAATACAGCTTCCCTTTAGTGTCTTTGGTAAGCGGGTTAACAGCGATAATGTCATCTGAAGTCTTTTGATACAGGAGAACAATGGACTTAGTGAAGATTGCTTTTATTTCATCTTCGAAATCTTTGTCTCTGGCTCATGTATTATTTTCCTATATCAAGACACCTTATTCTATGTTACCACCTATGTTTACTACGGTAAATTGTCTTTCAGTATTAAATAAAATGTAACTTTAATACTTACTGTTCTCTGTAAACTTGCTTACCTCATGATAAGTGTACACAGGCTAACACGCCACAGATAATTACATAAGAACAACTGGAAAAGATACCAATTACTGTTTAGGGCGTGCTGACAAGACTCTTCTGTCAGTGAGCATTAGTAAGTTAGCAGTGACTAATGCTAATACTCCTCATCTTATTGCTCTTCTTTTTCTTAATGTCAGTATTAGACACTGACTCACTGTTTTTCTAAACGTCAACTAGATCTGACCCATGCTGCTTCCAGACACAGTTAGAATTGCCTCCCACTGGAAAGGTATAGGCTGCCAGTTAGTTCACCCCATGCCGCAGCTGTATTCCATGTAATGTTTTCTCTCTACCATAAATGGATTATTGGACTTCCAGTCAATAGTAAGCAGATTAGACTGAGCTACGTGTGTTAACAGACACCACACGAATAGACCAGCAGCTCTAATCCCACTAAATACACACTCCCTGTCACATGATATAAATATAGAAACAAGACTTTTGATTTATGACACAGAGCCACAAAAATATTTAGTAGAATATCTGCAAAAATATCTATTTTATTGTTGTTACATGTCACAGTCCTGCAATATTACTGCAAATGTCATGGTTATTGGTAAGGTTAATATGTATGCCTTTCAGAAAAGTCCTTACATTTGTGCTCACATTGATAATAACTGAAGCTCATATAAAAAAATGTTTTGGATGCAAAGTTACATAACTTCGTCTGTTTATTTATTGTGTCTGAACATAATTCCTCTACAATCACATTAGTTTAACTCATGGTCTGTGATAACAGTGAAGAATAAATGGCTACACATTACAATCAGATCACAATATTTCTGTCCCAGCCTGGTTTATTACTGCTTTACTAAAAAAAAACAAAAAAAAAACTGTACAGTCAGTAAATTTTAAGTCTGGGAACATTTTGTCAGAGATGTCATTGTGCTTTTTTAAATTGTGCTGCTTCGCTTATATTATAAGCAACACAGGTAATTTCTCAGCAAATTACCCCAGATGGTTTTGTACATTGGGTGAAACGCAAAACTGAAATGTGCTCAAGAAATATCACGACAGCAATGATTTTGGCTATGGGCTAGATAAAAATGAATGCTGCTATAATTGGTAAATTTATTAAAATGACCCATGCACCAACACCATTAAGCCTGCCAACTTAGCGATACCTGCCATATGCATGCATACACATTTCATGTACCAACAGTCAAGCCGACCACCAAAGGAGATGCTTCTAAGCAATGTTAATTGAAAGGTTAAAAGTAGTTGTAGGTTTAATGTGTAAGTTAATGCTTGCAAAATTTGGATTAACTCTGGTGTTAAGATGAAAATGACCTTTTTGAGCCAAATGAGAAAAAAAGAAATGGCCACCACTTCTGAATAGGCTGACAAAACCACCTCAAGGCCTCTCCCCCCGACCGTCCCCCGTTCATACTTTCCAGCCCTTTTTGCAATTCCCGATATTAGTCTAAAAGGTAAAGACAGCAGGCGTTGTCTTTCCAGTATCATAAACCCATTAGGTTGCTATCATGCCAGGAGCAGGCATGTGAGCATATGATATATAAAAACATTTTCTCCTCTGAGATAGAGGTCTGCACAGATGGGGGAGCATTTTGACGGAAGTCAGCTTATCAGGCCTGCCTTATCTCCCTCAGACAGTTTGTAAAGAGCAAAGAAGCAAAAGAGAGAGAGAGAGAGAGAGAGAGAGAGAGGAACAGCCACAGGTCAAAAAGCCACAGGACTGTTGGTCGTGTCAGAATCACAGCCCTGCCGGGGTCATGTTGTCACAAAACACACAGCTGGGGGACTCACCTTGATCAGGAGAACCACATTTGACTGAAGTTTTCTGCTTCCTCTTTCACCTGACTTCAAATTATATTACATATATTGGCAATCACCACAGAGGTTTGAATTTCATATAAAAATAACACCCAGAATTCCTTTAAATCATGCACAATCCACTTCTGCATTGGTAATAGGTTTTTCAGGTAAAACATAACACAACTTTTTCACTACATCACTACTCTGTCTGCTCTGCTGTAGATGACCATAACGCAAGTCATCTTTAACAGTTTATCCCATGTATGCTCATTACACGATAATTAAAATTCAGTATCAGTGGAGCTTTATGGTGAGAAGTCAAAATTATAAAAACAAATGACTCTGATAGTAAGAATGACTTCTAAAATAGCTGACTCTAGCTATAATATTGCAGCCATATTTGGTTCATTAAGCTGGGAAGGTGAGAGCTTGAGTTCAGGACTGGCACACTGATCTCAATGAGCAAGCTGCCAAAGGTCACTCTCATAAAGCCGCTGTGGGAGCTCATCCATTCTAGTGTGCTAGTGAGAGCAAAATGTCTTGCCACTATTATTAAGTATAAACATGGAGCCCCCAGAAACTTTCAAGGAAATCATAAAACAAGCCTCAGTCAAGAGGTGCACTGCCAAGCTATTACTACAGCAGAGACAAAAATGTGTAACCGCTGATAAGGTGATTTTTATGACAGAGAAGCGGATATTAAAGAAATGATTCAGATAATATAAAATACATATTTCGGGTGGAATATTTGTCCAATGAACACTTGGTAAGTCTGCTAGCATGTATTAAAAGTGAAATGTGAACTACACTGGGATTGGTGGGCAGGTATATGACGGTGGATATCTATCATTACAGGGAATATAGAGGGGCAGAGTGTGTGCAAGGGTTTAGGTTGGTTATCAACTAGCCTAAACTAATCATCGTCACCTGTGACTCGAGACAAGGTTAGGGATTCAGTTCGGCAGGTAACTAGTCACCTAAGGGCTGATTTATTTTCCAGAGGGCTGATTTATTTTGTGCTTATATCTGTAAAGAACCTTCCATCTGGCAGAGCACAAAACCATCAACACTGTAATTAAAATGCAATTACCACCTCTCTCCTCTTCCAGTTACACAGTAATCCCTGAGAAGTCTTTCCATCTGTGCCATACATACACACTCTCAAACACGTGCGGACACACCCATGCACACACAGAAACACATACATAAATACACACACATTTTTTCCTCATTCCTCAGCGCACTTTCCACTCACCGCCCCTGTCAGCACTCTATGACAACACAACACTGTCTTACAGCTTCCAAATCTGCTCTTCAACTCAGCTTACAGTGCAAAGCCTATCTGTTTCTGCACAAATCACCTTCTCATCCTTTTGCAGTCTCTTCCTTCTCACCGCGGTTCCTTCAATTCTTCATATCTTAGTCCCCCGTCGTGCGGGGTAGCATCACTTTTGATACTGGATCGTGAATTCTGTTACCCAGATGCAGCAACTGTAACTCATAATGCGATAAAATATGTACCAACCAAATTTTGGCCACAATATAGGGCAATGAGTGCCAAGTACTAAAAACTGGCAACAAATGTTTGGTCACATTCTTAGTCTTGTTTACTTAAGTTGTTATCTGATACTGCATAAATAAATTAAATAATTTTGTTGATTTCATGCTGCTTCATTAATCCAATCCATGGTCTGATGTTACAACTGTATTAAAAACTGATGCATTTCAAAAGGCTCTGCTTCTTTTGCGAGGGAAAAACCGGTTTATACCCAGCAAAGATATCAAAGAAATTGTGCTGGTATCTGTACTGAAACTCAGGTATGCTACTGGCAAGCGTACTGAAAATTTTCAAATGATAACCAGTGTTTGTGATATGCTTTTTGCAGAGCCACTTAACATTAACTTTTTGGATATGAACTAATATGTGATGATGTGCTGGATGCCTTCAAACTTGTACTTTTTTTCTTGCCAATAAAACAAAACAAAACTTTAGAGTACAGAGAGAAAAGCACTTAACAGAAAGATACAAATCTCACAGAAATTGAGAAACAAAGACATGAAAATGGGTGTGTTTTCTGTATGTGTGTCAGTGCATGTGTGGGTGTCTGTGCACATATGCTTGTGTGTGTGTTGGGAGAGGGGGGGTATTGAGCTGTCCCTCTAGATATAAAACCTTAATTACTTCTGACTAAAAGTGTAATTAAAATATATCACAGCTGCATCCTTACCTGTGTGTGTTTGTGTGTGTGAGTGCGTTTTATGTCTGTGCACGTGTAGATGCATGTGTTTGTGCGTGTGTGTGACTGTGTGCACCACTGCAATGGGACTCTGTGAGTGCCACAGATAAATCACCTCCACACGCAGCTCGCCAGCACAGGGACATGGGGAGAGGGGGTGGAAGGGAGATCAGAGAGGGGTGCAAAGAGAGAGAGATGTGGTGAAAGGAATAATAGAGAGAACTACGGAGAGACAGACACATAACAGGACTGACATTTTCATTCACACACTAATAAGAGGAAAACAACTACAGTTTGCAGAAAAAAAGTTAGTATACACAAGAGTTTTCAATTTCATAGAACATCAAAAGTAAATCCTGATTTTCCATATTGTTCTGTAGAACAAAACCTCCTCATTCTGAAAATTTAACAAAGATCATCATTTTATCTGAGACTTTTCTCTGCTCACCAAACCCCACTGAGGCAAAATCAAAGGCACTGAACACTATAAATTCGGATCTATACCATACAAAGAGCAGGTTGTTCGACCTTCTTCCCGTTGTTTCCTCAAACAGGATCAGCACTATGAGTCAGATGATGTATGCACCATGCAATCATGAACCGTACTTTCAGTGCTATTGCCTGTGTACGTATGTGAAGGCATGGAGGGAGGTGAGGGAGGAAGAGGTGGGATGACAAATAGTGGGCAGCTGAAGCCACTGGGGTTAAACACAATTGTTGTTGCAGAAAGAGGACATTATTGGAAATGGCTTTGCCACCTTGGGCGCTCCTGTTGAATAGCTTTTTCCCTTCTCCCAGGCTAGCAATGATTTCTCTCTGCTTCCTGTCCGCACACATGCATGAACACATGCATGAACACACACGAACGAACACACACACACACACACACACACACACACACACACACACACACACACACACACACACACACGCACACCTAAGTGGAGAGGGATCTGCAATAACCCATGGGAATTAAGTAGGTGTCAACACAGACAGAGCTCAGTGAATCAGGGTGCAGCAGGTGATGTAGCTTAAGGGTGAGGTGCTGGTCACAACGCTGATGCAGTACAATGAGTATGCATAACTATAATGCTGATTGTGGCAAGGAAGTCTGTTAAAAGACAACCTAGTAATCACCCTTCACCATGCCCCAGCCCACCCTATCAGTGCATCCTCAATAACAAGACAGGAAGAGCTATTTGTTTCCTGAGTCCATTCTACACCTGGCTCCAGGGACATGCTCCTCTCTGTTACTGGTGAATGAGATAGCCTTTCACTGGGCTGTATAACCTTTACGAGCTTCCCTCACAGACAACACAATGTGTGCAATCAAATCTGACTCACTCAAATAAAAGACACTTCTGAAATGAAAGAATGTTCAGGTATTACACAAGCCAGATGTGCTTGTGGCACAGGGTCTAGAGACAGCAGCTGAATTTCACGAATTACATAAATAAAACAAAATAATGAAACATTTTGCACTTATGTGACACCTGCTCTGTTCGCTTTGATTTTACACAACACACAAAGCTTTTATCTGAGAGCAAAGAGGAGGAAAAAAGGCTTTGATTTTGGGAGGGGGCAGACATATTGATTTTCTTGACATTGGGCTGTCCTTGGCATTAGAGGTGCTCTTTCCTCTCAGCTCTGATTACCTATGTGCAGTGTAAGCTGGGCTTTTTTTAATCTTATCTGTAAAGATAAAATAATGGTAAGAAGCCATCTGCTCCTATAATAAGAGAGCACCTCTAGCTAGCTATCAAGTTCTTATCAGGGTCCATGGAGAGTGCTGTAGAACGCACTGGAATGTCAAGCGGTCAATAGAACAACACAATACGCAAGCTATTTTTCCTTAAACAAAGACAGCTGAATGGTGAACTTTTTTCTCTCTAGATCTGTATCCCTAACAGGTTTATATAAGGTAATGGAGCTTTTCAAAAAAGACAATTGCAAGAGAAGGACAGAGACCTCATGTATAACAATACAGAAATTTAAAAACAAGGAATAGCAATTAAAAATAAAATAACTGTTGAGCAAAAAATTTATGTAAGGACACTCAGAGATAAATGGCTTTGAGTAATCAGACAGTTAAACATTACTGTGTCAATCAGCATCTCCATACACAACTGCACCTTGTGCTTCAGTCTTCCTGGTCTCATCCATCATAGTGAACCGCAGCGGTGGTTGCTACAGCTGTGGCATTAACCATCTCTCTTCAGGCTACTAACTCCATCAGGGTGGAGATATCATTGGTGGGCTGCACCCTTGAGGATGAGGACCTCCATACACTCTACTGTAGAACCATTTGTCAACACAGCTGAGGGTGTATGAAAGCGCTGTTTGTCAAATGCAGTAATGTAGGCCTAGTTCATGGTGCTCATCAGAGAGGTGTCTCAGCAGGCTTTATTATTCACAACTTTGTCACATGGAACTGAACTACATACAACTCTATGTTTATATCTGAAGGTACCTGTAGAATGTATGGCTGTGCAGCTATAGTTTGAGGCATTGTATGAGGGTTTATATTATACATCTACATCTATTTCATACAATCAGATGGATAAAAATCAAGCTGCAGCTTCTTTTCTCCAAGCTCTGCTTCCCCCAGCATGGCTCCTGCCTGGCTTTCTAAATCAAGACAGAGCTGTTGTCAACCATGTGGAGGGGACAGGGAGCGTGTTAGCTCCACCAGATTGAATTAAGCTGAATCCCCCAAAGATCCACATTCAGGCAGGATTCAGGTCAACGTTGAGATGACGAGCAGTGCTGTATTGATTTCTCCCAGTTCCCAATCATATTACTCTTCTTCTCCTGGCTAATTCAATTCCCTTACAGACAGTTCACAATTCAGTTCATAATTACAGTGATACCAAATTACAATGTATCTTGCCAAAGAAATTGGATTAGGGGCTTCAAACTGCGCTGTTTGATTACATCAAATACCTATCGTTGGGTGGGTCATGACAAATTCAGAAGTGTGTGCTCACAGAGGCATAATGTGTCGAACCAACCCAGTTGGGGTAGTAATGTAACTACAACTGTTCTCACAAATTAGATTGGTGTCATGAATAAATTAAGTGTCGTTCTCACAGAGGGAACCTGTTTGTGCATTGAGATTCCTGCATAAGTTTTTCAACTCAATAACTAAATGAAAATCCCCCATAACTAACTTTAATTTTCCTTTCTACATGCTTCTTTTTTATCCTCAAGAGGCAGTATCATGTGTCATGTAGGTCCATTTCTGGCTTTCACTTGAAAGTCATGGCAAAGGGCAGATGGCTCTCTACTGACAAGGAGCTCAGCCTGCAGCATTGATTTGTTTACTAATAGCTGATGGAAACCCTAGAGCGCCTCTCCTCTTTACCACCAGCCATGGGGAGATGAATAATTAATGGCTTTTTAGCTCTTTTTTTTAGCTATAAAAGGATTACTGAGAGTCCATTCAGTAATGTAATACAAACACTTAAAAAAGCCATTTCATGCCTGCTACAGCACTAGTTCTGAAAATCAGCATCTCCTTGTGCAGATTTTGGAGTTGTGGTTGTGATAAGGTGGTATATATGGGAGCTGTTATTGACACTGGTATGTTAATTTACAATTTTAAATATGGCAAATGAACATTTGATCAGTGGGTCTCTAAAATTTGCCCTTTTCTAAGGATGTATTACATTTGATATAAAATTATTACATACTACTACAATATACAACATGCTAAGTTGAGCAAATGGTAAGCCAGTTTTATTAAACCGAAGGCAAACTAATGAAAATTGGTATTACGTCTCCCAGTATTATTTAAGTACTGTGTAATAACAGCAACCACACTCAATAATGTCTGCAAAACATCACTTCGCTAACTTACACTAAAGGACAGACATCGGAGGAGAAATAATTTAATCTTTGGATAAATCCAAAGAGCAGAGACAAAGATCTTGCACAGAAAACAGAGCACTTTAATTTTTCTTTCCCCAAGGCGAGAGTGAGAAAGCGAGACAGACAAGGAAATAGAGAGACGGAGGAAGAGAGACTGAGAACAGACAGACTGATAGAGACATTGTTATAATTGACTGTGACTTATTCCCAGGACCCACCCAACTCTATGTCCATCTGTAGGCAGCCTTGGATCCACCACAAGCGTCCACAACAACAGCCAACTCTCTCCCCTCCTCTAGCTTACTGCACACACAAACACACACTCAAAAAGAGAACATCTGGAGTGTGCACCAGTGGACCTCGCCTAGTGCCAACCTGCCTAATAGCCTATGGAGTCAATTATAAGAGGGGAGAAATGTTCTGGCTTAATCGCTAATGGTGCCATCTGGATAATGGCAGATTTCAGAGAGGAACTTTTGCTTCTTCTTCTTACCTGGTCATCTGCAGATGTCTCATCTGATCATTGGCCTGTTTTTGGAGCAACAGAGTAGAACCAAAGAGACTAAACAGTTTTTCATATTTTAATGAAGTGCCTTTTTTTAGAGCCCAACTAGCTATCTACATAGACGTGCGACTCTGCTGTGGTTATTTAAAGATGACATTTCACCTCTATTTCTATATTAAAAAACAACTCCATTTGGGAAGCAGGGGAATTTTGTGAATTGAGTGTGTCATTGTATTTAATGGAAATTTAACAAATATTATCTTTCTGTTTGTTTTTGTACTTGTAGTGTAATTAACTGCCTGACCCAGCAAGAGAGTAGTTGCAGCTGTTCTTTTTTTCTTTTTTTTTTAAACATTTGATAGAACAACTGAATTGTTTTCTCTTTTTTGTTAAAATTCTGAACTTTCCTACAACTGTCGGTGTTGTGGCATTTTAAGTCAACACAAAACTCTATTGCCCGGAGCACATTGCAGCAGTATCAATTTCCCCTCTACAGCAGGTGATATTTTAACAAATGTGCTCCAGCAACAGCCAGTAGAGCTGAGGGCCAGAGAGGTGCAGGGTTATTTATCGAGACCTGGGAGGAATGATGGCAGGGGCAATGGGCAGCCAGGTAGGAAGGCATGCAGGCAGGCAAGAGATGAGACGACACAGAGATTGTCCTAAAAACACTGGGGACTGGAGGGAGTCCAGAGGCAGAGGGAGAAAGATGAGAGTGGGATGGTTGGGGAGCAGATAGATTGAAAAACACATTTACTTAGCGTCTGGCATAGCACCGCTCACAAATCCAGCTTGGCATGAAGGACAATTTGGAACCAAAACAGGCGGCCCTCTAAGTGAAGGACATCGAAGGGAATGAAATAGAGAATGAAAGAGAATTATCTAGCTGTGGAGGTGTAACTACATTTTACGGTAAAGAATATTAAGATTTCTTATTTGATATTTATAATAAATATAACACCCTGCTTATGTAGCCTCCGACCTTTAAGGCCAGCAACACTATTTGAGGCGCAGATACAAGTCATACAATAAATCTTAAGTTTGTGAAGCTTTGTTAAATTGTGGTTTTTGTTTACTGTGCTATTTTTTGAGACCATGGTTACAACTACTTTCTACTGAGAGGTGTTTTTAATACTCATCTTCTCATGTATTAATTGTAAATGAAGGTAGAAAAAAATCAAAACTTCAATATAAATTGAAACGCTCTAAGTGTGCATGTGTAAAGCAAATAGACTTCAAACTACTAGTAGAACATTAGTCACTTGAAAATGCTCATGTCAGTGGATTTCTTACCACAGGACAAGTCAAGGAGTGTCATGCTACTTTCACATTTAAAAGAGCACAAGACCATGATTACGGAACATGAAATGCTTAATGGCACATAGTCAAGACTCCTTAACATCAACATTGTTTTTTCTCTTTCTTTGAAAACAGCCATATATATGGAGGAGGTTCTCATGGAAATTGGAAACCTAATGTGGCCAGATGGAGGCTGCAGACAAGCTTACATATGTTGTGATGACGATGGTGATTTAGTATGGGAAATGACTGAACAAGCATGTTCACAAGAAGGGGGGCTTGAATACAGCACATTGCTTTGTACCACACTGGATTTTTTAATAGCCCACACACCACAAACAAGAACGCAAAAAGTTAAAAGAGCAACATACACTAATTAGACTTCAGAAAACAACACAGAAACACAAAATGACAGAGCAAAAAGTCAGACATCTCAAAACATGTTCTGCACCCAACTCAACTCAACATATAACACATGCCACCATCTTAATTGAAAGGTTGACAGTTCCAGGAGAGCAATGACTGTGAGGTGAAACAAATGTGCATTTGATTTGTTATTATTTGTAAGGCAAGGGGTTAAAGAAATAAGCGTGGGGGCTAACGGCACTCTGACAAATGGAGAACGGGGTATATGAACCATGAAATGAACACTCTGGCAATTGGAAGGCAGGAGGCTTTCAGCACTATGGTCAGCAACAAAGTGCCTGCAACAGCTCACTGCTTGAGCGATAGTATTCACAAGGCTAAAGAGAGCTGGGGAAAACAACAGAGGACGACAGAAAAGGCAGAGGATTGTAGGAAAGAAGGGACGATGGAGAAGAATCAAACCAGGTGAAAAACACGGGGAAAGGGTGGCGTTTTGGAGATATAAAAGGGGCATTTTCAGTCGAGTTTCATGTTTTTCATTGGCCGAGTTTGAAAAACAAGAGGGAGTACACAGTGAGCAAGATCAATAACCTTATTTGAACAAGGACACACAGTGACTGGATGGTTTATTTCAAGCCAGAATAGAATAAAATAGAATAGAATAGATTCTGTTGGAAAATAAGGTCAATCCAAGGTGTGTATTTTTTTTTTTTTCTCCCAGTGTGTAAAAGTAGCTGTCCTCGCGGCTGTCAGCCTGTCTGTCTCCAGGTAAGGTGTGCAGGAGTTTATCAGAGTAGAGCAGAAGGCAGAGCTCAGATAAAGTTAGAAGGAGAAAATAACCTCCACCACCTGGCTCCCCCATTGCTTGTGAATGTGGCTTTTTCTCATTAATTGTTGTTGTGGTGCCGTATACAGCCATTAAACAGTAAATAAGTCATTAACTATGCTGGCTGCCAGGGTGCCCTGGGCCAGGACCTGTATTTGTTGCAGAGAAAATGGAAGTTGTGGGTCCTGCAGGTACAGAGGCCGAGGTTAATGCAGTTGGGTTGATGACGGACAGCCGGGGCTCTACTGCACCAGCCACCCCCCCCCCCCC